>NW_008703711.1:0-17167 GCF_000326865.2 Helobdella robusta | reverse complement strand
GTTGTGATTTTCATCAATGATTGCATTTAAGTATGTATATATATGAAATTAGTTTTTCGCCAGATTTTTATTTATTATTAAAAATTATGAATTTCTAATCCAGGTACATATTTCGTTATTAAAACACGAATTTGAAATGAGCCACACAGCTGCACGAACATTGGAGGTGCATCGATTTTTTTTTTCAAAGTTTGGCGGGAAAACTGTGAGAAAAAATTTTGTCTAGTTGTATTTGTTGCAGAAAATACTTTTTTTTTCATTTTGAAAAACTTAGGGGTAAAAAAACATGACAAGATATTTAGTAGGAGACATTGTAACAAGGTTTTATGAGAGGTGGAACAATTGAAAATTAAGCGGATGTTTGCCTCTGCCTGCCTGCTTTCTATGTCCTTTCATGACGATTTGGCTCCATGTTAACATTTTCAGTTGTTTAATGAAACGATTGAAATTAACAATAAAATTATATTATAACCTAAATAATTAATAAAAATAATAACGAAATAAAAGTAATGATTATTTTATTGATAACGGTGTTAACAGACAGAGGAAATGTTTGTCGAAGCGTTAGTAGGAATGAAATTTGATAGCAGCTTGCTGAATGTTTAAGGTTTTGCTGGGAAAAAATTTACTTTTGAGATTAAATTTTTATTTTGAAAAATTTTCATTATTTCTGCCACGCATTTTTTATTTTCAACGCACATTCACTCGCTCAAGTATCGGCAAAAATTTTCAAGACAAAGGAGAGTTATTCAAATTTTTTTTTTTTTCAAAAAATTTACTCAATTTGTTTTTGAAAACAAATTTAACATTTGAAAAATTTATAGAAATGGCATTTTTAAACTCACTCTCACCAAGCTATTTGGGTTTCGACTTTTTTTAGTATCCAAACGACAAATGACAGTCATATTTGCGACGCAAGCTTTTAATGAATGATGTTACCAATATAATTTCACTTGTTGAATATCACCACATTTCAACTCTTACATAGTGTTAAATATCGGGTTATGGGGAGAGCGATGGTCGCCAATGTCCTGAAAAAATGAGGCACGAGAAAGAAGAAAGTAAAATAATTTCATGTCTAACATTAATAACATTAATATGACCAATAATAACCAAATCTGCTATTGTTTACATTTTTTTTTACTTCTGTTGCAATAATTAACTATAAGAGCAGTGAGAAACCACCCAAACGAACATCACAAACTATATCGTCAAACTACTACTATGTTGCCACGTTTGAAACATTATGATTTGTGAATTTATGTGATGTCTGATAATTGTGTTTATAAGAAACAGGTCCGTGCAATTTGGAGTGAGTGTAAAATGTCTTTAAATGATGCGTTATTCTCTGGCCAAGTTGTCATTAAACAGGGAACTTGTATCCCATGTAAGGCATCACAAAAGTTTAATATATGACAATTGTAATAAAAAATCTCAATGATTTTTTTTAAATGATTAAAATAATTTATTCAAACAAATTTTAAAAAAAACAAAAATTTCGAATTATGTTAATTAATTAGCCTTTTTTCCACAGTGTAGTTTTATTAAGTTTAAAATCATGATAATAAAGATTTAGATCAATTATAAATTATTTTTCAATATTTTATAAAATTTTTTGTAGTCAACCCCAAATCTTAATTTTTTAAACATTATTTAACCACAAAGACTTATTTGAAGGTTTACATATGGCTCAAGTTATATCAAGTGTTGATTAAGGCAACTTCAGCATCCTGCACAGAAAAGGGGTAGCGGTACTTTTGGTCAGCCTTGAATATACAAGGACGTAAGGGCTTCATGTTGGATGAAATTGAAAAAGTTTTTAAAGATCTACTTTCATAGAACGATCATTGAAATCCTCAGAAGCAAACAAAGTCATTTCAAAAATATATATTATCTAATCTAGAAGTAAAAATTATCACATAATTATAAACAGCAGAAACAAAAGGACAGATAACACACCTCCTAATATCGCCGTTATAACCGTTATAAACCTCTCAAAACGGCCATCATGTTTCATGGACGATGGATGCTGCAACAACGCTAACGACCACAATAACAACAACAAAATAGATATGAAAAGAGATAAATAGAGAGAGTGAGAGAAAGAGAGAGAGAGAGAGAGAGAAAGAGAGAGAGAGAGAGAGAGAGAGAGAGAGAGAGAGAGAGAGAGAGAGAGAGAGAGGAAGTGGAAAAAATCTAAGCATTATTTCACTGAACCGAGGCAAGTTTTCAATGAAGCATGAAGCAATTAACTGTAATGCATTACTTGAGGTTGATACGCTTCCAGATCGGCCATACTTTATCGAATTCACGTAAAGTAATTAAAATACTAGCGTCTCTGCACACCCATGTACCTACATGTATGTGTTAATATGTGCGCGCTTTTTGTGTGCGATAATGTCTGCGTGTGTCTGCGTGTGTATGCGTGTGTCTGCGTGTGTCTGCGTGTGTATGCGTGTGTCTGCGTGTGTCTGCGTGTGTATGCGTGTGTCTGCGTGTGTATGCGTTGTTACGTGCGCCTACGTTTGTTTGTAAATGCTGTTAATTAGGCAGAAACTTGAGAGATGTTGAAATTATTAAATAAGTGTTCGTGCACAATATATTAAAAATAATAATAAACCATAAAGGATAGATTTATACCACATGAATTGCACATGAAAAACCATAAACACGCACACACACACTCACATACTCACACATACATATATATTATGATATAAACAACTTATGTATATATTAAGCGGAATGTGATGTGTTATACGCGGTAGACCGGCGCATAATTTTCAAGTTTCAAGTATATAAATTGCCGATGTACACACACACACACACACACACACACACACACACACACACACAAACAAACAAATACACATTCACACATTTATAAATTCATAAACTCATAAATTCATACAATGTTCATCAAACCTCACACATACATGAACATAGATGATACTTTCCAACACGTGCGTCTGTGCGTATTGATACGTGTGCATGTTAAATAAATGCATTCGAAACGTGGGTGTGCAGCCACATGAAGTCACATAATCTTCAAAACAATGCCCAATCATTTATAATTTCGTTCTTTTATTTTTCTTCATGGCTCCTCGATCAATCTATTTTTCATTGATTTCATGTTTGTTTTCATATTTTTTGAAAGATTTCATCTCCGTGTTTTTTTGGTTTTTTATGTTAGGATACATTTTTATATTTTTTTGTGTTTTTGCTTTCATTTATTTTTATTTTTTCGGTCACACGTTTTAAATTTTTATTTTTTCTAACTTTCTTATTTGTTCTCATTTATTTTTTTAGCTCCCGTTTTTTTCCAGTTTCCTTTCATTGAAATTTTTTCCTCCATCACTTCCAGTACCACCACTAGCACTACCCCCACCATCCACAGCACCAGCGCCAGCAAATGAATGAGGCGAGTTTCTGCCCGCCACACAACTTTCCTTCTTCTTACTTGCCAACTTAGCGTACAAATTTTACGTACGTCTGAAAATAAAAAAATAATTTTCACGCATTGCTCACTAATCCCCCTTCCAATATGTAAATGTCGGAAAGTTTTCCATACAAATAAAATACTGCTAATACTTGCGTAGTTGTTATACATAAATAAATATAAACATATTTTTTTCTAATTTTATTTATTTATCTACTTATTAATTAATTAATTTACTTATTAATTTATTATTTTTATGTATTTACGTATATCTAATATATAAATAAATCTTAATAATCATAGTTGATTAAATTAAATTTTTTTTTGACCAGTTCTTATTTGAAATATTTTTGTAAACAACGTTTGAACAAATCTGCCGTCTTCTTCCTGATGTACACGTCTCAATTGTTGGTGTCTTCGAATCGTCGAAATGGTCATTTTTTCATGTTTTATGAAGTTAGCCCCACCATCTATAGTCTGGTCAGAGCCTCTCTTACGACTTGGCTGATTTTTTTTCTCACAAATTTGTTGAAAAAAAATATTCTTTATATATAGTTGAAATTTATGTAATAAACTTCAATTCTAATATTTTTTAACAAAATTTCTACAATTAAACAAAATAACCTACAAACGCATATAGACTTGCTGGTACGACATTAAAACCAAACTATCCATTTAAAAATAGTTTCAGGTAGCCTTTCATAAATGTTTAACTATACATCGGAAACATATAAAAAAGTTTATAACAAGCGCTATATAAATCTACTACATAATATGGAATAATTCATACATGCACAGATACAAATATCTATACATACATAGATACAAATATCTTCACATACACAGATACAGATATATACACATACACACATTCATACATCTACGCATGCATAAATACAAATATCCATACATACACAGATACAGATAACCACACATACACAGATACAGATATCAATACATGAACCGATATATATATATATATATATCCATACATAGATACAAATATCCATACATAAATACAATTATCTACACATATATACAGATACAGATATAATCACTTAGTATTTGAGACTTACATAATCACTTAGTTTTTGAGATACAGATATCCATACATATAGAGATACAGATATAACTTGAACGCGTGTAGAAAACTCTACATACAAATTTGTTTGCATGTTTGTCAGAAGATGGCGACGATGCTGGATTTTTAATCTACTTGGAGCACAAGGACATTTTAATGTGCATTTGATATTCTTATCCAGATGAACGAACGTAACATGCCGAGTTTCTACAGCAAACACACACAAACACACGCACAAACGTACGCGCCAGCAAATCACACACTGACTTACACGCGTAACCACAAACTCAAGCACGCACGCATTAACAAACACACGTACTAACAATTACATGCAAGATACGCCAGCATCTACATACAAACTCCAATAGTACAGAGTAATATACTTCGTAATTAATAACAATCAGAACATCGAGAAAATTAATCTGCTAGAGTGCTACATTCTCCCTTCACTCAGGGCTCTGAGTCCTGGACGATTTCTAAAAAAATGGAAAAAAGATTAATGCTGCTGAGATGTGGTTTTAAAGAAGTATTAGAAAATTTAGTTGGACCTCTCATACCTCTAATGAGGATGTATTAAAACAGTTTGGTTATGAAAAGAAAAAAATACTAAAGATAATTCAACAAGGCAGTTAAAGTTTTTTGGTCACACTATGCGGAAGGAAAGAATGGAAAATCTAACAACTGCTGGAAAGATGGGAAGGAGAAGAGATCGCGGTCAACAACGAACAACAATCGTTGTTGACAAAACAACAACAACAACGAACAAACAAAAACAAGTTCATGTGTCACTTGTTGAAAACGAGCACATTTCAACTGCTACAACGTGTTAACGATCGGGTTTTGTGGTGGTCGATGGTCGCCAATCTCCTGAAAGGATGAGGCACGAGAAAGAAGAAATAGAAGTTAATAACAACAGTCATAGTTAAACAACCACAACGACAACAACAACAAATATACAGAACAGCAACGACACATAAAAAGATCTCCAAATTGACAACGTTGACTAAAATTTAAAGAAAAATATATGCAAAAGTAATTAATAATGTATGGATAATTAGATGTATTAAACTAATGTATGTGGTGCACGCACGCACACACACACACACACACACACTCACATACACACACACGCACGCACGCTAGGGCATACAACTCACTATAGACTGACGCACAACAAACTAACAACTGCATGCAAATCTTCAGCCACATCAAACATCAAGACATTTACATACGCACTATTATATCTTATATTCAATTATGGAAATTATGGATACACAAATACATAATATATGAAACCATCTATATTATAAATATATATATGTAGAGAAAGAGAGAGAGAGAAAGAGAGAGAAAGAGAGAGAGAGAATGAAAGAGAGATAAAGAAGGAGAGAGAGGAGATAGACATTGCTACTCATGTCGTCTAATAAATTTTTGAGCCGTAAAATTTCATAAAGTTTATGAATGTTCCATTTCTTCGAACAAACCTTATATATATATATATATATATATATATATATATATATATATACGTGTGTGTGTGTGTGTGTGTTTGTATGTGTTTGGGTGTACATATATTTTTGTGTACAAGCGTACGTGTGTGTTGGAAAAAAAGTGGAAAAAGAGAGGGAAAAGAAAATTGAAGAGAGATAACAAATACAGAGAGAGAGAGAGAGAGAAGAAAGAGAAAGAGAGAGAACTGAGAATGAGTTGAGATTCCAATAAATGACCAACTGATATTCAACGGCTTTGTAGAGGTTTCGATAATGATTAAATTTTAAGATCATTCGTCTCTTGTGAGTTTAGCATGTGTATATCTTCAAACCATGAACACTAAACAACACTAACTCAATATCACTTTTCAATCCAAGTCAAAAAATCGTTATAAAAACTCAAAAAAGAGTAAAATGAATTCACCAAATACATCATGATAGTTAAGATTTTCACTGCAGTTGATTTGCTGTTACTGCGTTATATCAATCAACTAAAGACTCTAAAATAACATGTCAGCTCAGTTGAATGAAGTAATAATTATATGTAAATAAAGATAATTATGTGTTAATCAAGTATAATTATATGTTAATTATGTGTTAATTGAGTGTAATTATGGGTTAGTTAATCAAGTATAATTATGCGTTAAATGAGTGTAATTATGTGTTAATTAAGTATTACCAACAAAGTAATGATGCATGTTTTTGTATGGAGGTATTTATGCTTCCAAGTGGAGCTTTGATCTGCATTTACGTTCGTTGACTGGGGTGTATGCCATTGATGATTTTGTGGCAGGTGTGTGCGTGGGAATCATTTAATTGTTCCCTGTTTAATTATTACTTGATTTGATAATCTGACATTTAATTCAGTTTTTTTTAATTTTTTCAAAAAGTTGACTTTTCCCCAATTCGAATTCTAAAAGCGATGGATTCATGGAAAGAAATTGTGACGATGAGTAACCAAAAAAAATGTTTCAACATTTATTTTAATTCAGTTGAGTGCTAAAAATTGTTAGTGAAATTTACAGTACATAAAATCTTCACTAATTTTAGTTTACGTAAAAAATGTATAATGTCACATTATACATGTGTATTGTATATATACATATATGTGTGTGTATGTGTGCATGTGTGTATGTGTGGGCGTGTATGTATGTATGTGTGTCTGCTTGTGTGTATAATGTATGTATGTATGTGTGTATGTCTGTTTGTGTATGTGTGTGTGTTTGTGAGTGTGCTAATGTTTGCATGTCATTGTAATTGTTGATTGCATAAGACAGTGGCTCAAATGAATCACTACGGAGCACTAGCCTATTTATTACTAATGAATCTTTTTTATCAGAGCATCTACATCCTCGTCATTAACGTCATCATCGTATCTTCATCATCCTCATCTTCATCACCTTCATCCTCATCTTCATCACCTTCATCCTCATCTTCATCACCTTCATCCTCATCTTCATCACCTTCATCATCATCTTCATTGCCCTCATAATTATTTATGTGGCTATTTTTATGATCGTAATTGATTTGATCATCTCTATCGTTCGTTATATATAACACTAGTAACGTCACTTTTGTATGATAGACTGTGATATAACATGTGAATTCAAAAGTAGAAATGAAGTGTGCTTAAAAGCAACGTGCTTTAATAGTCTATTGACTTTTTAAACAAAATCTGTGTTGTAATTTGTATTGTATTGTGATTTGTAAACTTTTAAAACTCAATGTGCGTTGTAATTTGTAATGTACTGTAAATGGAAACTGTATTGTATTGGATTGTGTTGTATAGTGGCTGGAAAATGATGAGTTACTTGTATATTTGTCGTTCCTCACTGTAATTCTCTGCTTCATTTGCTTTATTTTTTTTAATGTCAAATAAATTATTTCTAAATTGATATTATCCAATCAATTTTCTACAATTTATAACCATCTAAACAGTTAATTAATTGATTTATAATGAAAGATTTCTCGTTGTACGTTAATGTTATTTCGCTTGAGAGCTGAATAAAAAAAACGTATTGTTATTTTTGCAAAAACTCGACGTGTTACTTAATTTCTGATTTTCAATTTAGAATCAGCATCACTCAAATATTTAAAATCAACAAAAATACTCAACTCAGCGGAAACTTTTTTCCATATGTAGACGAATGAATTGTAAAAAAGTCTTCACGCCCATCTCATTATTTTAATTTAATTTCTATTTAGCCATCACTAAATACATCAGTGATAATTTTATTCATCATTGTTTGCAACTTTCACTAACCTAATCATCTTCAACATCATCGTCGTCGTCATCATCATCATTGTTGCATTCACCATCATCGTCATCCTCATCATCATCATCATCATCCTCATCATCATCATCATCATCCTCTCATCGTCGTCGTCGTCATCATCGTCATCATCGTCATCATCATCATCATCATTGCGACTGGCGATAATGTTTTTATATGGCACCAGTGTAACATAGTGGACACAGTCGTAGCGTCCCATGCACATCTACAAAACAGTCTTTTTCTGCTGCTTCTGCTGCTACTACTATTACTATTTCACCGCTACAAACACTACTACTGCTGCTGCTGCTGCTAATACTACCACAAATAACATCAAATTAATACTATCACTAATACTAATTTTACAACTATTACTACTACTACTACTACTACTACTACTACAGCTGCTGCTACTACTACTACTACTACTACTACTACTACTACTACTACTACTACTACTACTACTACTACTACTACTACTACTATTGCTGCAGCCACTGGTTTAGTTTTATTTGTTATTGTAGTATTGATACTAATATTAGTGTGACTATTTTGACTTGTTTTATTTACTTTATTGTTTTATTTACAGTTTAAGTGGTTTGTAGATTTTTCACAACTACTGCTGCTAATATTGTTGTTATATAATTGCCAGTATGGCTATTTCACTATTTTGACTACTTTTATTATTAATAATAATAATAATAATAATAATAATAATAATAAGTATTATAATTACTTCCATTACTTTCTTTTTTTTCTCTGTTTCAAGTAATTCTCATTTGATCGATATCATGAAATTTTTTATCGCAACGGCTGATCTCATTATCGGGGAAATAAACATAAAGTTTAGTGTCTGCGTATCCACATCGTCGTCATCTTCTTCATCATCGTCATCTTCTTCACCATCGTCATCATCTTATTCTTTATTGTCATCTTTTTTTTCATAATCTTTTTAATTTTCTTCATCGTCTTATTTTACTTTTTCTTCATCATCATCCTTGTCGTTGTCTTTGTTGTCATCCCCATCATCATCACAATCATCGTCATCTTTTTCATTCTCATCATCCTTATCATCATCATCACAATCATTATCATCATCACACCGTCATCTTCTTCCCAATCAACATCTTCTTCATCATCATCACATTCATCATCTTCATCATCACCGGCTTTAAAATCACAGCCACAGCCGTCTTAGCGGCTAACAGAGTCGTAATCTTTTACAGCATTTCATTTCCTTGACCAGATTAGCAGCCGGCCAAGAAAGATACCACCACACCACATTCATATCATACAATCCCAACAAAACAATCACACAGCCACACTACCACATAGACCACATAACCACACGGCTACACAACCATACAGCTACACTACCACACAACTACACTACCGCACAAACTACACCACATTAGTGTCATACAATCCCAACCACACAACCACGTATACAACATTAGAAACCACAAAACATCCGTCAGAGTAACAGCCTCACAAAGACAAATTAATACAAAAAATGCAATGGTCTCAACACAATATACAATCACACAACCACACAAATATACAGAAACAAAAGCGCAACTACACACACATGCACGCACAACTTCACACAAACGCACACACACACACGCATACATAAACACACAAGCACGCACAAACACGCTTACAAGCGCACATCAGTCCAGCTCATCATAGTAGTCAGATGATGAATTGAATCGTGTCGTTCTGAAACTTTACATGCAGTCATCAGATTTTACGAGTTCAGTTGGGTCGTTGCTGCTGTCACTGCTGCAGTTTTTGTTGATGTTTTTTGTTGACGCTTTTGTTGTGGATAACTTTGATGTTGATGTTTTTAGCTGACGTTTTTGTTGTTGATGTTGTTGTTGATGTTGTTGTGGTTTGCGTTGACGTTTATGTTGTTGATGTTTTGTTGTAGATGTTTTTGTTTAAACAACTACTACTATTTAATTTTACTGTTGTAGCTTCTACTACTACTACAAATGGAGCTTATTACTTCACTACTTCTACTACCAATGTTTCTGCCATCAATACTAATATAACAACTGCCTCTGTCACAGCATTTTTTACAATTTCTTTAATTATACGGTCAGTGCAGCTACTACTACTACTACTGCTACTACTACTACTGCTACTACTACTACTGCTGCTGCTACTAATATTTAAATAAGTTTACTACTACAAAAAACTACTGTTTAGTAGTAATATTAAATTTACTAGTATCAGTAGCATTAGTTGTAGCAGTAGCATATTATTATTGTTAGTCATTGTAGTTGTAGCAGCAGCAGTAATAGTAGTAGCAGTAGGGGTAGTAGTAGTAGTAGTAGTAGTTTAAGTAGTAGAAGTAGTAGTAATAGTAGTAGTAGTAGTAGTGGTAGTAGTAGTAGTAGTGGTAGTAGTAATTTAAATAGTAACAACATTATCATTATTAGCAGTAGCTTCAGTAGCGTTTGTAGTAAGAGTTGTGTGGGATTAGTGACAGTGGCGGTTAATGTAGTAAACGTGGTAGTATTATTAACTGCAGAAGTGTCATTAAAAATTTTGTGGTAACGGATCGGTAGTAATGGTAGTAATGACAGTAACTGCAGTAATGACTTTGATGAGGGGAAGTTTTTTAGAATTATGATTAATGTTCCTTTTAGAAGTTCTAATTGATTGCTGGATGATTTTTTTTACTTTTCGTTTTCACGTTTTGCTTTGTGGCGATGATGAAGATAACGATGACGATGACAATAATTATTATGACGATAATTATTTTAACAATAATGATAATTATGATGAAAGTAATTATTATGACGATAATTATGACGACAGTAATTATGATGAGGTTATTGTATGTAGTGAACTGTTTTTACAGAATGTTTGAGTAACTGCCTACTTACAAGAACTGCAATGGAATGTATATAACAATAATAATAATTAATAATAATAATTAATAATAATAATTAATAATAATAATTAATAATAATAATTAATAATAATAATTAATAATAATAATTAATAATAATAATTAATAATAATAATTAATCGTGATGACGATTATGATGATGATAGTGATGATGAATCGAATGACGTTGACAACCAAAATAATGATACTGATGACGATGAGGACGATGATAATAAAAACGACAATGATGATACTGATGATGATGGTAGGGATGATGATGATGATGATGACGACGACGAAGACGATGATGATAATAATAATGATGATGATGATGATGATGATGATGATGATGATGACGACGACGATGATGATAATAATAATGATGATGATGATGATGATGATGATGATGATGATGATGATGACGACGACGACGAAGACGATGATGATAATAATAATGATGATGATGATGATGATGATGATGATGATGATGAAGCTGACGATGACAAAAATGATGATGATGGAAAAGATGATGACGATTATGATGACGATTTTGCGCGAGAACATGGATGACGTTATGAAACATTGCGTCAATATTTATGGTGATTGTCGTAACTTCGTGTCATAAAACACCGACATAAACATACAAACGCGCGGATCTACTTAATTACACTCACGCACACCTTCACACGCACATTCTCCGACAACCCTATCATATCCCTATCATAAGTAGACAAGTACACACAGATACTGACACACCAACATAAACCTTCATACATACTTCACCACACAATTTTACACGTTAACGCACGCACGCACACACGCACACATACACACTAACACACACACAGAAATACGCACATAACACGTAATTACTGTTGTGGTGTTATTTATAACAATCGGAGCATCCATATACATTGCATGTGTAATCGAACCTCAGTATGTGTCATGACAATAATTAAAAACAGGTCCTTGCAAAAACACGTACACACTACACACACACGCGCACTCACACGCACGCACGCACACGCACACACACACACTACACACGCGCACACACGCGCACACACGCGCACACACGCGCACACACACTACACACATGTACACGACGCACACACACACACACACACACACACTACACACACGATTACGTTTAAATACAAAATTTACACCAACGCTGTACTAAGCAGCCTTTGATATGTTGTTGCATTTTATCAACCTTCATCAGTTCAGAGATTTTCCAAAACCAAATTGTAAAAAATTAATCCAATGCTGACTGTTTGGTGTTCTGGAACCGGATTAATTCATCAAAGATTTTTGAAACCTAGTCAAAAAATAAATGAAAAAATACCAACAAACTGCTATTTATTCAAAAATTTAACAACTTTTCGCGGAAACTTCAAAATCGAAGAGGCCACAAAAACGACTCTTCACAGCTCCTCGCCTCTTTAACCGCTGCTTGTTGCACTACTGCCAGCAATAAGCTAATTTCTCGTTGGCAGATGAGTGTAGCTGCATAGGTTGCAATGGTTTTCTTTGGAATGAATATTTCTAATAACAGCCAAGTTAACGCACTCTAAGGTGGACGTTACGAAACCTACATTATCTTAGCGTCAACCTCACAAAATTTAGCAACATTTTTTCGACAAAGTTTCCTTTTCTTTAAATTTCGTTTGTCTGCTCATTCAGCAGGTTATGTTTTATTAAACCTTTTTTATAGATTCATATCTGTTTGTACATTTGTATTTGTTTATTTATTTATTTATTTATTTATTCATTCATTTAATTATTCATTCTTTCATTCACTAGATTAACACAATCACACGTTTTTTGAGATGCCTCATTTCAACTTGGCCATCCATCAGAACATTGTTCGCATCATATCAGACGTTCAATTAATCAACGCCCAGCCAGGTAGACAGATGCAGGGACAGCAGAAGCCGTAGTAGTAGCTGTAGCAACAGCAGCAGTAGTGGTGATGCCCACAGCAGCAGTAGACACAACTGAAAGAAACATTCAACTTTTTCTTCATTGACAAATTGTTTCAAGGTTGTTGGAGTGTGAGTGACAAAGTAACTCAGACAATCACCAAACGTTCCATTTAACAACTTGAATAAATTTTCAATCATGATACTGGTAAGTAATTATTTAGCAAAAATTTTTAGTGTCATTATTTTAACAAATTTATTTATGTGAAAAATAAAAAATTTTAATTAATTTTGCCAACGCTGAATGCTACGTTGTACGCATCGGTTGACGCTTGGTGGTTCGAAGATGATAAATTTAAATTTGTTTGAAAGCCTAACAAAGAAGAACCACAGACATTCATGATCATACCTTGCACGTGCGGCCTCAAACACTTCGACAGAGCTCAATTGTAATGAGCCACGATTAAATATTTTGTTATTTTTCAAATGACCCAAGCAGAAAAATTTGGTTTTTTATTATTTTTTTTTCGTTCTGTCTGTTTTCCATTTTAGTTCCCGAACAAAAGAACTATTTTTAAAATAATTGCTTCAGTTATACAGCATTTCGAGTTGACCACTACACTTTGATATTGCTCACCACAAACTCTTTATATCCAAACCTAAATAATCATCTATACAAACACATCCACAAACCTGCCAGCACTTGCGTCAAACTCTTCTTAGTTCTCTCTCTGCTTCAATATCTGTTTACTGTTTTTACAGTTTACACACACACCAACACACACACACACCAACACACACATACACACACACAAACCACACACACACATACATACATTGACACACAAACGAAGACACACACACTTTTGCGTGCCGGACGAATGACACGCTATTGTGATAACTTTCAATGTAATAGTATTAACTACATAATTACCTCCGACAGAATGTTTTACACCTAGAGATGGAATGCCGATGGATGGATACAACGAACGTCTCAACCACACAATTGCGAGGTCCACATATCCAATAAAACGACAATCTCATCTCATCTTTTAAATTTTATGGAATCAAAAGGCGAACCACATACATTTAAAATGTCATTATAGTTGGCCTGAATGAAATGTTATTTACAATTTCGCATTTACATGACTAAATAGATTATCGATAAATATATTATAGAAATGACCATGACATTAAAAAAATTTTAGCGCCTTCACTAACAACAACACTAAAAATAACTTCCATGTTAACATCATTGCAATTATTCACCATAACATTAATTATGGTTTGTTCATTATATCAACAAACTATAACAACCAAAACTACTCCAACAACTACACAAACAACAACAACACAAACAACAACAACAACAACACAAACAACAAGAACACCAACAACCACACAAACAGCAACAACACAGACAACAACAACACCAACAACCACCCAAACAACAACAACACAACAACAACAACATCAACAACACATAATTCAAAGTATTTTGGCGCTATCAATTGCGTTAACTTTTTGCATAAAATCACAGATAAGAAAAGGTACCTATAGATAAAAGACAAGCGGAGCGTGTTGTTTATAAATACATAGAATTATATAAATAAATCACATTTAATTGAATAGAAAACTGATAAATAAAGTTTAGAAATTATAGATAAAAATTTTCATTGAAATGTTTATTTTAGAAAAGTTGTATAGTGCTCGTCAAGACAGGCAGGCAAACACAAAAGCGCAATTGCACATACACAATCCGCTGTTGGGATGATGACGACGACGCTAAAGAATGCTGCAAAAATGATTAAAATGATAAAAAAAAACGAATAAAAATATGGTCAGTGAAAACGAAGATGATGACAATGGGGTGAATGTCATGAGGTGACAAAATGATGATGGTGATGGTAGCAAGTGTGATGATGATGATGATGGGGAGGATGGGGAGGATGGTGGTGGTTTATAGAGATGACAGGTATGATGGTGATGATGATGGTGATGATGAAGATGATGGTGATGATGATGATGATGACGATGATGATGGCAATGTTAACCTTTATGATAAATATGATGATAATGAATTTAATTAAAAAAATGAAGATAATGAACAAGATGATGGTGAAGAAGATGAGTATGGTGACGATAAAGATGATATGAGTGGTGATGATGAAGAAGGTAAATGTGGTGATGATTAAGATTAGGTCATGATGAAGATGATAAGCGTGTTGATGATGAAGATGATGAGGAGTAAGATGATGATGAAGATTATGATCAAATGTTTATTCTTTGAGTCATGTGGCATATTTATGTGTTAACCCCGAGCCTTCCAGTTTGCTCTATGAAAAATTTGCTCTCATTTGGTGCGTGATGCTCATTCATTGTTTTGTTGTTGCTGCTGCTGTTGTTGTTGGTTGTTGTTGCTGTTTTTGTTGTTGCTGATGTGTTGCCCTGTTTGATTGCAACTGTTGTTGTATCTCTTGTTGCAACTATGTTTTATATGGGCTGGTAGATTTTTATTGGTTTCTGTGGCGGCTGATGTCATGTAAAACAAATTTGTTTCAATTTGTTGCGCGGTTGTTGTAACTGCAATTAAAATTTATGTTGTTGTAGTTGTTGTTGTTGTTGTTGGTTGTTGTTGTAGTTGCTGTAGTTGTTTTTGGTTGTTGTTGTAGTTGCTGTTTTTTTTTGTTGTAGTTACTTCAGTGCTTGTTATAAATTATTTTATTTTATATATTTTATGAAAACGCTTTGGATGTCGATGTTGATGCTTCTTACTGCAACTTTATAGCATAAACAATCTTCTTGCCCGTGAACACGGACAGTCAATTAATTGAGTTCGTTTAAATAAGTTGTTGTGCGTCACAAACATGACATTTTGCACATGCACAAGTCTCATCGTAGATATTTTCCTACTCTCAGTGTAACAGCTCGTTGCAAATGTGTTTATTAATATGACGCCACCCGCTCCAATGCTTCTGCAGATTTCAATTAGACCAAACTATGCATCTTACAAACCGGTGCATCATTTTTCTTATGCTACTAAGGTTAGACTCAGCCAATATGTACCTGGTGCCACGTTTTATAAACGGCTACATCATTTACTACATGTACAAATTTGATAGCGTGAAACATAGTTGCAGCTTGCATTTGAAGTAAAGATCTTCAGCATGACGTTTAAAAAGTATTCACTCTAAACAAATCATCTAGACAGTTGAGCCACGTTTGAGGTCACTGCTTGGTGTTTGATAGTTGTCTGACGGTAAATATTTACGAGGAGATATTAACATCACCGCAGAACAAAATGGATTTCAGTTAGTGGAATGGATCGGCTGCTAATGCAAGCTCATCAACTCTTCGTACATTATTTAAGTATCTCAGTACATCCGAATTTGCGCGAGTGCGTGTGTACTTGTTTGGGTGCAAGAATATTTACGTAAGTGAAAGCATAATTGTGGGAATGGTGCGCGCTTACATAATTGGGTGCGAGCGTACATTTACACGTGTGTGTGTGTGTTAGTTTGTGTGTGTTTAGATTAAAATCAAAATATGCGAAGAAAATCAGTTTACAATTTTTTGTCTAATTAGTAGGTGGAAGTGTTTGCGTCAGAAATATATTGGAACGTTCCTCTACGATTCAATTATCTCCGTTGTTAACTCGTAAGCTGTTTCGAATGTATGAATTGATTAACTCTCCTCACTCTTTCTATTTCTCTCTTTTTTTTATTCTTTTTTCTCTTTCTCTCTTCCTCTCTCTCTCTCTCTCTCTCTCTCTCTCTCTCTCTTTATACATAAATAAATGTATATCTAGAAAGTGAGAGTTATGCTAAAAAACATAAGAAAGCACGTTGTTGACCTATGGATGAAAACTTGCATACGTAGATTCTCACGGACACGCAGACACATTCATGAAAACATACACACACAGCAACACACGCACACGCAGACACATACGCACAGACACACACACTAACACACACACACGCACATTTGTGATATGTGCGTGTCTGCTTGACAAAACACCATGAGGTGATCTGTAAGGATTTACCTTCATTTGTAG
>NW_008703710.1:0-4840 GCF_000326865.2 Helobdella robusta | reverse complement strand
GTATATAACACTATATAAATATATATAATCAAAAACTCTACATAACTATATATAAATCAATATAACCGTATATATCACTGTTCAACTATGTATAATTAATAACTCTACTTAACTATATGTAAGACTATATAACTGTATATAACATAATATAACTATATATAATTAAAAACACTACATAACTATATATAAATCTATATAATCAATAAATCTACATAACTATATATAAACCAAGATAACCGTATATAACACTATATAACTATATATAAATCAAAATAACCGTTTATATCACTTTATAACAATATATAATCAATAACCCTACATAATTATATATAAGACTATTTAACCGTATATAACATAATATAACTTTATATAGTTAATAACACTACATAACTATATATAAAACTATATAACCGTATATAACCGTATAAACTAATATAACCGTATATAACACTATATAACTATATATAAATCTTTATAACCGTATATATCACTATATAAATATATATAATCAAAAACTCTACATATCTATATATAAATCAATATAATTGTATTTATCACTGTATAACTATATATAATCAATAACTCTACATAACTATATATAAGACTAAATAACCGTATATAACATAATATAACTATTTATAATTAATAACACTACATAACTTTATATAATTCTATATAATCAATAATTCTACATAACTATATATAAACCTAGATAACCGTATATAACACTATATAACTTTATATAAATCTTTATAATCGTTTATATCACTATATAATTATATATAATCAATAACTTTGCATAACTATATATAAATCTATATAACCGTATATATAACTATATAACTTTATATAATCAATAACTCTACATAACTATATATAAGTATATACAACCGTATTTAATACTACATAACTATATATGATTAATAATTCTACGTAACTATATATATTTCTATATAACCTTCTAACTACCACTAAACTAAACTGGTTTATCTAATCGCTTCTAATCTATTTAGCGCTAAGCGCATTAGTATGGGGATCGTCACAAACTATATATAAATTAATATAACCGTATATATCACTATATAACTATATCCAAGCAATAACATTATATAACTCTTTTTAAATCTATATAAAATGTATATATCACTAAATAACTATATATAATCAATAACACTATAAAACTATATACAAATCTATATAACCGAATCTATCACTAAATATAACTATATATAATCAATAACTCTACATAACTATATATAAATCTATATAACTGAATATATCACTATATAACTATATATAATTAATAATTCAACATAACCTTACATACATACAGACCCCTTAACATTCATGTTGATATTTTATTTGGTTGGTTGAATTCCATTCTTGACATTGCAATATCTGAAAATAAACATATTTACATCATGGGCGATTTTAATATTGATCTCAAAACTTCTTCTCCTAATGCAATCAAATTTTTAGATGTACTTTCTTTCTTTTCTATTTTCCCAACTAATAATCTTCTTTCCAGAATCTCAGATTCTTCTCATTCCATTATCGATAATATTTTTACTAACCAGCTAAACTCATTTTGCAGTGTCACGATTATAACCGATATATCGTATCACTATCCGATATTTCTTTCGCAACTGGTATCAAAAAAATTTGTCAATTCCAACCAGTATATAACTTTTCAAAATTCTTCAAAAAAAAATTTTCATAGATTAAATAATGCTCTAATTCAATATAATTGGAATTACATTTCCTCAATGCATACTTGCAATGAGGCTTTTGAAATTTTTTGTGTGTTCTGAAATATCACATCAATATCTTTTGTCCTATAACTCAGAAAAAATGTAAAAAATTCAAGATGTCCCAACCCAGGGTTACACCTGCTATCAAGGCTCAAATCATTAAAAAGAATGTACTATTTAAAAAATATAAAAAAAATCATGATCCTAATTTTTATGAAAAGTATAAAAAGATGAAAAATATGGTAAATAACAACATCAAATTTAACAAAAAAAATACTATGAAAACCTTTTCAAATCACATATTGGTGATACTAAGACCACTTGGAAAATTATCAAATCACTGATAAACAAACAAAAAGATATACTTCACTATCCTATCCTTGTAAATAATAAAATCATGGACAATCCCAAACAGATTGCAAACTGCTTTAATGATTATTTTTCCAATCTAGCTTCCATGATCACTCATGATAATGCAGTGAATTCGACATATATATCCCATATCAACTCCCTTTTTGTTTTAGATCCCACAAACCCAAAGGAAATAATTCATCATTGCAAGTCCTTATCAAACTTGGGTGCACTTGATCATAAAATTTATCAAACAAAATCCTCAAATTCATTATACATTCTATCTCTCCCGTTTTAACAATTTTATATAATAGATCAATTGAGCAATGCTTATTTCCAAATTCTCTTGAAATTTCAAAAATTATTCCAATTCATAAGTCGGGTTCCAAATCAGATATGTCAAATTACAGGCCTATTAGCATTATACCTTGCCTTTCTAAATTATATGAAAAAATTATTAAACAAAAAATGGATATACACATTAAGGAAAATTATATTTTGAGCGATTGTCAATTTGGGTTTAGAAGTGGCTTATCTACAGAAGATAAATTAATATAACCGTATATATTACCATAAAACTAAATATAATCAATTACTCTACATAACTATGTAAAAGACTATATAACCGTAGATAACATAATATAACTTTATATAATTAATAACACTACATAACTATATATAAATCTATATAATCAATAACTCTACATAACAGTATATAAACCTAGATATCCGTATATAACACTATATATCTATATATAAATCTTAATAACCGTATATATCACCATATAAAAATCTATAATCAAAAACTCTACATAACTATATATAAGACTATATAACCGTATATAACATAATATAACTATATATAAAAACTATATATCAATCTATATAATCAATAATTCTACATAACTATATATAAATCTAGATAACCGTATATCACTAAATATAACTATATATAATCAATAACTCTAATTACTATATATAAGAATAATTAACCGTATATAACCTAATAAAACTATATATAGTTGATAAGACTAAAAAACAATATATAAATCTATATAACCTTTGAACTACTACTAAACTAAACTGGTTTTTCTACTCGCCTCAGTGGCTCTAAACTATTAAGCGATAAGCGTAAAAGTTTTAGGATCGTCACAAACCATAATAAAATCTATATAACCGTATATATCACTATTTAACTAAATATAATCAATAACACAATATAGTTATGTAGAGTTACATACGGTTTTCTAGATTTGTAAATAGTTATGTATAGTTATTGATTATATATAGTCATATAGTGTTATAAGTTTTAAGATCGTCACAAACTATATATAAATCTATATAACCGTATATATCACAATATAACTAAATATAATCAAGAACTCTACATTACTATATATAAGCATATACAACCGTATATAATACTACATAACTATATATAATTAATATTTCTACATAACTATATATATATCTATAAAACCTTCTAACTACCACTAAACTAAACTGGTTTATCTAATCGCATCAGTGGCTCTAAACTATTAAGCGCTAAGCGTATAAGTTTTAGGATCGTCACAAACTATATATAAATCTATATAACCGTATATATCACTATTTAACTAAATATAATCAATAACACAATATAGTTATGTAGAGTTATTGAGTATATATATTTATAGAGTGATATATACGGTTTAAAAAATTTATATATAGTTATATAGTTTTACATAAGGTTTTCTAGATTTGTAAATAGCTATGTAGAGTTATTGATTATATATAGTCATATAGTGTTATAAGTTTTAAGATCGTCACAAACTATATATAAATCTATATAACCGTATATATCACTATATAACTTTATATAATCAATAACTCTACATAACTATATATATGCATATACAACCGTATATAATACTACAAAACCATCTATAATTAAAATTTCAACATAACGTCTATATATATATATAACCTCTATATAACCTTCTAACTACCACTTAACTAAACTGGTTTATCTAATCGCATCAGTGGCTCTAAACTATTAAGCGCTAAGCGAATAAGTTTGGGGATCGTCACAAACTATATATAAATCTATTTAACCGTTTATATCACAATATAACTAAGTATAATCATGACTCTACATAACTATATATAAATTTATTTAACCGTATATCTCATTATATAACTTTATATAATCTATAACACTATATAACAAAATGTGAATCTATATAACAGTATATAACTCTATATGACCATATATATTAAATAACTCTACATAAGTATATATGAACCTAGATAACCGTATACAACACTAGATAACTATATATCAATCTTTATAACCGTATATGTCACAATATAAATATATATAATCAATAACACAAAATGACTATATAAAAATCTATATAACCGTATATAAATCTGTATTACTATATATAATCAATAACACTATATAACCTAATACAAATCTATATAACCGTTTTAGGATCGTCACAAACAATATATAAATCTATATAACCGTATATAACACTATATGACCATATATATTAAATAACTCTACATATTTATATATAAACCTAGATAACCGTATATAACACTATATAACTATATATAAATCTTTATAACCGTATATATCATTATATAACTATATATAATCAATAACTCTACATAACTTTATATAAGACTATATAACCGTATATAACCGTTTAAATTAATATAACCGTATATAACACTATATAACTATATAT
>NW_008703709.1:4207-4926 GCF_000326865.2 Helobdella robusta | reverse complement strand
TCTCGGTTGTCATCGTCGTATTTGTCATTGTTATTAGTAGTAGTAGTAGCAGTAGTAGTAGCAGCAGTAATAGTAATAGTAGTTGTAGTAGTAGCAGCAGCAGTAGTAGTAGTACAGTAGTAGTTTTAGTAGTAGCGGTAGTAGTAGTTGCAGTGGTAGAAGCAGTATTAGCAGTAGTAGTAGTGGTAGTATTAGTAGTATTAAGTAGTAATAGTTGTAGTAGTAGTAGTAGAAGCAGCAGTAGTAGTAGTATTATTATTAGTAGTAGCAGTAGTTGTAGCAGTAGTAGAGTAGTAGTAGTAGTAGTATCAATTTTATTATTGTCATTATTATTTTAAATATATATCAAAAAGTTATTTGAAAAATTAACGAACATAAAAATAATTTAGGAGGAAAATGGCTGGCTTGGATAGCATGTTAACTTAATGAGGTTAAAAATTTTGGTAAAAAGTCCAGAAAATTCATATGATTTTGTTTTAAGTATTTTTTCTTTCTTTTCTTCTCTCTCTTTTATTCTCATTTTTTCTTTATCTCTTTTCCATCTTCTCTCTCTCTTTCTCTCTTTTATTGTCACTCCTTCTTTCCAGTTTTTGTCTCTCTATTTTTTCTCATTTTTTGGTGTTTTGAATTTTTCATTCTCTTAATTTACATTTCCCTCCAGGTTATTTTTTGTTATTTTGCTCCTAAAATTGTTTTTTTGCATCAGTCTATCTCGCTTG
>NW_008703709.1:1906-3183 GCF_000326865.2 Helobdella robusta | reverse complement strand
CAACAACATCAACAACAAAATCAACATCAACAACCTAATATGGATATGGGCGACGAACTATCTTTATAATATTATCAAGTCGTTATTTGAATGTAAATTGTGTTGAAGATGACGACGATGATGATGATGATTACTGCTACTACTACTGCTGCTACTACTGCTGCTGCTGCTGCTTCTACTACCGCAACTACTGCTGCTTCTACTACTAATACTATTATTACAGCAATAATACAGTAATAATAATATTAATCAATATTATATTTTATTTCTAACATTTTTAATTTTTTCATCTTATATAACATTGTTAATAAAGAGATCTTTGGAGTACTTCAATTTGAATTAATAATTTTTAAATAAAAAAGAGGTGAAATCAATGCAGATAATAATACTGACATTAAACATCATTCATTTACTCGTTCATTTGTTCGTTCGTTCGTTCACAAGTTCGTTCGTTCATTCATTCGTTCATTCGTTTGTTCATTCATTCGTTAATCCATCCATCTTATCCCAACAATTATATTGTGCACGGAGTATTTGAAAACAATAATAAGAAAATAATAGCAACAGAAATAATAATAATAATAATAATAATATTAATTCTAATAATATTAATAAATAATAATAATAATAATATCAGCAATAAAAATAATAATAATCCTGTGTAACATGACAGTTAACGGTGTTTTGGAAAGCGATTAGACCCTCCGATATTGCTCTCCAGATAGTTTCACTCTACCCATTAACAATAGCAAAAATAAAAATATAATATAAATAATAATAAAAATAATGATAATAATAGTAATAATAGTAAATAGTATTATTATTAGTAGTAGTAGTTATAATATTATTAAAATATAATATAAATAACAATTATTATAGTTAAAATAGTAATAATAATAATTATTAATAATATTAGTCTTGGTGACAACGATAGCAATAAATAGTCTTTACTGTGGAGGTTTCTTGCTAGATGTTGTTTTAATATAATTGATTTGTATCATTATGATGAAGACTCTTCTATTTCTCGAAAGCCAAAATCGAATAATGAGAATAAATTGTAATAAAATGTTTTTTTTTTAAATAAACAAATAGAATGAAATAATCAAATCAAACACATGCCAATGACAAATGCTTTGGCACGAGAGTTAGGTTATCATTATAGTATTAGAAATAGTAAATTTTGTACGTTGTTGCAACCAAGAATTTTTAAATTTTTAAGGTTTTTTCTTTAGTTACTTGATTTTAGAGCTGACTGTCGTGTGCCGAGATTTCAACGA
>NW_008703709.1:0-1559 GCF_000326865.2 Helobdella robusta | reverse complement strand
CACACACACACACACACACACAAACACACACACACAAACACACACACACAAACACACACACCAAGTTATATGAAAACATTAAAGCACACACAAATTTAAATACATAATAACCTACAAATGTAAGTAGGAATTATGAATAATGACACATACACAAACAACTCACACACACACATACATACAAAAGCCCAAAAAAATACAAACTTGTACACACACACACACACAGACATACACGCATGAATGTAAGTATGTATGAATGGACGAATATTATTTTTATGGTAATGTGTGGTAATGATAACGATCATTACCGATTAAAAGACCACAATTTCCGCTTCTCAATGGCTTCACGTACTTACTGACGATGATGATGACGACGATGATGAAGATTATGATTGTGACAAAGATGCTAATGATAGTAATGACGATGACGACGATGATGAAGAAGATGACGACGATGATGATGACGATGAAGAAGAAAAAACCGGAACTTCCTCCAGGGGCAACTTGGGAAAGGTGGATCGGGAATCTACCGCCGACGGAAATGTTGCAAGGATCAATCCGACATTATAATTATTCCATACAAATTTATAATCATATAAAAACAATTTATTACTATTATTATTATTATTATTATTGTTATTATTAATATTATTATTTCTATTATTCTTTGTGGGGCGCGCGCACCAGCCGCAACTTTGACTGATTGATTGATTGATTGAGTGATTGAGTGATTGGTTGGTTGATTGAGGATAAGTTTGATTGATTCGTTATATATATAATTAGGTTTGAGGTCAGGGTCATGTATACGTGTATGTATGTATGCATGTACGGAGAGAGAGAGAGAGAGAGAGAGAGAGAAAGAGAAAAAGAGAGAGGGAGAGAGAGAGATGGAGAGAGAGAGAGAAAAAAGAAAGAAACAGAGAAATAGACAAAAGAGAAAACAAAAGAGAGAGAGAAAGAGAGGGAGGGAGAAATCGCTTGTTATATTGCGCTAGTGTCATGAAGTTTATACATTATGATAGATGGCTGATGTGGATAAATATGATAAGAAAATGAATAGATGAATAATTGAATGAATGATGAATTATAAAAATTGTATTGATAAATGAATGAATGAATGAATGAATGAATGAATGAATGAATGAATGAATGAATGAATGAATGAATGAACAATAAAAAAATATATGATTGAATAATTGAATAAAGGAATGAGTGATTGAATGAATGACTTTCATATAAATGGATGAATAACTAGATGGACCTGACAATGGGTGAACCAATAGACGAACGAATAAAAAACTTTTTTTCGAATAAAGAATGAATGACAGAGAGAAAAAATAAATGAATGAACGAATGAACGAACAAACGAACAAACGAATGAACGAACGAACACACGAATAGTTGAATAAAAGAACTTATACACGAAAACACGAATGAAAGAAAATTTTATGAATGACAAAATGCATGAAAAGATGAACGAAAAGATGAACAAAAAAATGAATGAATGAGTGAACGAACGAACGAACGACAAATGAACGAACGAAAGAATGAATAAGTTAACG
>NW_008703708.1:0-1657 GCF_000326865.2 Helobdella robusta | reverse complement strand
GTATGTATGCTTGTATGTATGCTTGTATGTATGTTTGTATGTATGTTTGTATGTATGTTTGTATGTATGTTTGTTTGTTTGTATGTATGTTTGTATGAATGTTTGTATGTATGTTTGTATGCATGTATGTACAAAAACGACAACAACAATAATAAAAATAATAATAATAACAATAAATAATTTCACGGAACTTTTACCAGTCAAATTCATTTATAACACTTATATGCACTTGTGCGAACAATGGAATGCAAGAGAGAGAGAACAAGAGAGAGAAGAGAGAGAGAGATAGCTAAAAGTGAATAAAAATTACTTTCTGACATAGAAGTAGAATTCTACATTTCAATCGAAGCAAAATAACGGGCCAGTAAAACATTTCAAACATTTCATTTGTAGCTGTTGGTCTTGGAGACCAGAATTTTTTCTGGGTTGCTAGGAGTTTGTTTAGTTGAACGGGTGAAAAATGAATGAATGAATGAACGAACGAACGAACGAACGAATGAATGAATGAATGAATAAACGAACGAACGAACAAACGAATGAATGAATGAATAAACGAACGAACGAACGAACGAACGAATGAATGAATGAATGAATGAACATAGAGTTAAAAAAGAGAACAACCATTAACCTTACCATTTAGGGCCTGATTTTTCGTCACATAATTGAGTTTATTCCTTGGTATCTTTGTATTTCATTGTGTATCTTTGTATGTCATTGTGTATCTTTGTATTTCATTGTGTATCTTTGTATATCGTTGTGTATCTTTGTATTTCATTGTGTATCTTTGTATTTCATTGTGTATCTTTGTATTTCATTGTGTATCTTTGTATTTCATTGTGTATCTTTGTATGTCATTGTGTATCTGTGTATATCATTGTGTATCTTTGTATTTCATTGTGTATCTGTGTGTATACCATTGTGTATCTTTGTATTTCATTGTGTATCTGTGTATACCATTGTGTATCTTTGTATTTCATTGTGTATCTTTGTATTTCATTGTGTATCTGTGTGTATCATTGTGTATGTAAGAATATTGGTAGTAGCAGTTGTGGAGTGTGTGTAGTTTTAAAAATATAACATTAAAAGTAACTACTGTGTGTTGGGCATTTTACTGGTGTATAGTTCTTTGAGTTTGTTCTGATTCTATTGGTTTGTTTGTGTATGTTTGCCTTTCTGATCATGTTTTTGTTGGTTAGTTTTGTTTATTTGAGTGTGTATTCGTGTATATTTGTGTGTGTGTATTTGTGTGTATCTCTGTTTGTATTTTTGTTTATTTGTGTGCGTATTCGTGTGTGTTTGTGTGTATCTGTGTGTGTGTATCTGTGTATATGTGTGTGTGTATTTGTGTGTATATGTGTGTGTCTTTGTGTGTGTGTATTTTTGTGTATATGTGTGTGTGTATTCGTGTGTGTTTGTGTGTATTTGTGTGTATCTCAATTTGTATTTTTGCTTATTTGTGTGTTTATTTGTGTGTATTTGTGTGTATTCGTGTGTGTTTGTGTGTATTAGTATGTGTGTTCTTGTGTGTAATTTTCCATGTAAAATACTCTATGCGATTGAACTTAAAAATTTCGTCTGTTGTGGGGAATTTTTGAGAAAGCTTCGAAGCGCAAGTCAGCTTGCTTGATTAGATTAGCTAAGCTGAGGTGACACAAAA
>NW_008703707.1:0-3313 GCF_000326865.2 Helobdella robusta | reverse complement strand
TGTATGTATGTTTGTTTGTATGTGTGTTTGTATTTTTGCTTATATGTATGTATGTATGTATGTATGTATGTATGTATGTATGTATGTATGTATGTATGTATGTATGTATGTATGTATGTATGTATGTATGTATGTATGTATGTATGTATGTATGTATGTATGTATGTATGTATGTATGTATGTGCGCTTATGTATTTTTGACAATTTTGTGCCATATGACTGTTTGCTTGTTTGTTTGCTTGTTTGTGTGTTTGCGCGTGTTTGTCTGTCTGTTTGTGTTTGTGTGTTTGTTTGTATCTTTGTGCTTGTATGTTTGTATGTATGGGTATGCACGTTTGCATTTATGGCTGTAAGATTGCCAATTACTTTTTTCATTGTTCATACTTTCGAAACTTCAAAAATGAAATTTTCTAAAAATATTTTTTTGTATTCTTTTTGTTTTTAGTGAGAAGAATAAAAACAAACAACAAAAAACAATGTATAATACAAAGACATTTACAAATAAACATACAAAAATATACAACCGCAGTCAAAATTCTCATACTAAAAAAAAACCAAAAATCAATAACAAAAAGAAATTATGCCCCGAACCAATTATGAAACTTGAAAAACATGAAAATTATATTAAAAAAACATACAAACGAAAGATATACAAACATGCAAGCAGAAAACATAGAGACATACAAAAAAATACAAACAAACAGAATTATTTTTCTGTGTTTCTGTTTAAACAATGCATTTTTCATCCTATGCAAACAAATTATTTGCAGTGATTTAATAGGGTAGTGCTCGTTTGTTTGTTTTTAAAAGTATGCCAAAAAAATACAAACACAAAACATACCACATTATACAAAATGATACAAACACAAAAAAATATACAAAAAGATACAAACACAAAACATACCACAAGATACAAAATGATACAAACACGAAACATACCATAATATACAAAATGATACAAAAATTCAAACAATACACAAACATGGCAAAAATGCAAACAACGAAAATACAAAAAATACAAATAAACATTATCATACAAAAACCAAAAAAATAGAGAAAGCATTAAATGTATGTTATTAAAATAAATCTTCAAAAAAATAATCAGTGAAAGTTTTCAGAATTATCATATAAATATTTAAAAACACGCATAAACACACACACACATACATACACACGCATACAAACAAACAAATAATAAATTGGTTCCCATGTTTGTACAAATAACTTATGTTTTTCCTCTTGCTGGGAAAATGATGTTTGAATAGTAGGTGTATGTTTGTATTTGCATGTTTGTTTTTCTTGTTTAATTACCTTTATATGCTATGTATGTATGTATGCATGTATGTATGTCTGTATGTTCGTATGTATGTTTGTCGGTTTGTATGTATGTGTACTTAATAATTATTAAAAAATATTAATTATAATAATAATTATAATGTCATTAGTGAACCGCCCTCCCTCCCCATAGCCTCAGAGGCGCCAATACCAAAACAACAACAATAAAACAACAACAACTATTACTACAACAAAAATAACAACAACAACAACAATAACTACAACAACAACAACAATAATAATAATAACATTTTCTTCGTTTATCCAAAGGGCAGGGTAAGTTTAGTTGGTCACTTGGAGTGAGTTAATGAAGAAAGGTCATTCTCATCATCGTAAACAATCATTAAATAGTAATATTTGTTTATATTACTACTTCAACAAGTACTGCTGCTACCACTACAACTACAACTGCTGCTACTACTGCTGCTGCTGCTGCTTCTAAAACAACTACTGCTACTACAACTACTATTTATTAACGATAATGTGTGAGTCGTTTCTCGTTTGATTTCGATCGTTAAACTTTATAACATTTCAAACACTAACTAATACTCAACACACCTAAGCCGCCAATTAAAGCCATCTCTCCCATTATTTTATGTACACGAACAATATCGAGTTATTTAACGTTGAGCGAGCGAGTCTACAGAAGCAGAAAGAATTTTCCCAAGAAGAGACTAAGTTGCTCTTTCAGTGACCGTCGTAGAACCGTAAAAAAGCGAGCAACATAACATGGCGAAGAGCCATTTCAGATTTGAGTATCATTATATTAATTTAAAAAAATTTTATATAACATTCTACTACTATTATACTGCTACTACTACTACTACTACTACTACTACTACTACTACTACTACTACTGCTACTATTACTACTACTGCTACTGCAACCACCCCACCACTACTACTATTACTACTACTACTACTACTACTACTACTACTACTACTACTACTACTACTACTAACAATGAAAATAATAACAACAGCAATGATAATAAAATTGACAAAAATGCTACTAACCGATCATATTTAAGATAACAATATTAATAACAATAGATTAGTATTTATTATTTATTCGATTCATTTTCTTTTGACTGACTGATAACAAAAATTATTTAAAATTATTATTAAAATTATTATTATTATTATTATTATTATTATTATACTTCCGCCTAAATGCTTAATTCATATTTACCCACAATAAAAAAATGAATACAAATTAATGAAGGTCTTTGCATATACACTGTATATATATATATATATATATATATATATATATATATATATATATACATTGATAAATACATTTTATACACGTATGTATGTATGTATGTATGTATGTATGTACGTACGTACGTACGTACGTATGTATGTATGTATGTATGTATGTATGTATGTATGTATGTATTTATTTATATATGTATGTATGTATGTATGTATGTATGTATGTATGTATGTATGTATGTATGTATGTATGTATGTATGTATGTATGTATGTATGTATGTATGTATGTATGTATGTATGTATGTATGTATGTATGTATGTATGTATGTATGTATGTATGTATGTATGTATGTATGTATGTATGTATGTATGTATGTATGTATGTATGTATGTATGTTTTAGAGAATGCATATGCATGCATACAATATTGTATAAAACATACTAATGTATATGTTGTATGTATGTGTGTATGTATGTGTGTATGTATGTATGCATGTATGTGTATGCATGTATGTATGTATGTATGTATGTTTGTATGTATGTTTGTATGTGTCTACTGCGATATGGGTTCAAAATAAGAGACATACTTCCACAAAAGGTGAGAAGAGTTGTTGTAATATTTTTGGACATCACATTCCAATTGTGTGTGTGTGTCAGTGTGTCAGTGTGTGTGTGTGTGTGTGTGTGTGTGTGTGTGTGTGTGTGTGTGTGTGTGTGTGTGTGTGTAAAAGATGCTTAAAATATCCATACGGCAACA
>NW_008703706.1:3622-5035 GCF_000326865.2 Helobdella robusta | reverse complement strand
TAACCAACCAATCAATCAACTAACCAACCAATCAATCAACTAACCAACCAATCAATCAATCAACTAACCAACCGATCAATCAACTAACCAACCAATCAATCAACTAACCAACCAATCAATCAACTAACCAACCGATCAATCAACTAACCAACCAATCAATCAACTAACAAACAAAGCAACCGCATAACTCTGGGCGGAGCTTCGAAGATAGCAGACCTATTGAAGCAAAACACAAACCTGCAGACGCTAGACCTCAGTTTCAACCTCATCTCGGATGAGGGGGCCGTCAACATTGCCCAAGCCCTGGCCCTCTACAACACCAATCTCATCAAGTACGGCACGAATCTCAAGTTTTCAGAAAAAAATTTTTTTTGGTTGAAATTTCATTGATCGTTTCCCAGATGGCAGGATTTTTTTTCAGTTTCGTCATAAAAAAAAATCATTCTGTTACTATTATAATCACGAGTTAAATAAATATATTTTAATAAATGAATAAAATAATAATATTAATAATAGTAATTATTATTATTATTATTAATGATAGACTGAGCGTAGTAAAGAATGAATTAACTGGTAAAGGTTTATGTTCCCTGGCTCAGTGTCTCTTCAACAATCAAACACTGCAAGAAATGTACGTTACTGGGAACCAAGCCGATGAAGCCGCCTGCATTGTAAGTCGTTCCATCATTTCGTTATTTACACGTTTCACTCATTCGTTTCATCATTCATCTATCTATTTTTCTATCTATTTATCTATCTATTTTATCATTTGTCTCATCATTCTCTAGTTTCACCATTCACTATTTTACTGTTCACCCGTTTTGTCCTTATCACATCGCCATCATCATCACACCATCATCGTCATTATCACCATCATCACATCATCGTCATCCTCATCGTCACCATCACATCATCTCGATCATCGTCGTCGTCATCATCGCCCGACGAAGGCCTTCAAGAAAGTGATAGATCTTGGCAGACTGACACTGGAGCATACGGACGTCGTTCCATACACCATGGAGACGGGAGAGATTGCCATGGCTTGGTCTAATAATGGTTGGATGAATGAATGAATGAAGTAAGGAAGGAATGGATGGATAGATGATTAAAGAAATGAATGGAGGGATGGATTATTGAATGGGTGGTGTAGAGATGGACGAAAATATTTGTGGGCGAATGAATTTTCAATGAATGAACAAATAGATGAATAAACGAATGAACAAATAGGTGAATAAACACATGAAAAGACAGATAGATAGATGGATGGATGGACGAATGAGTGAATGAGTGGCAATGATAATTGTTACAGTATCTTAATTATTTAATTGTAAGGTATTATGCCTTATTATTACTGGGGACCGACGTACGGCGAAAATGCACAGCCCGAACTATCTAGGTTGACTGAATGAATGA
>NW_008703706.1:0-3221 GCF_000326865.2 Helobdella robusta | reverse complement strand
CTAATACTATTATTATTACTGGAAAAACTATTTTTGCCCCATCGTAAACGGCGACAATCTCGTTAACCATCAACTTCCGAATTGGGCTCCTAAAATTTCAATTTCAAAACCGAAGACACCTTGCAACTTAAATCCCACTTCAATATCACGAAATATCAGCAATCATTCGCAAATGCAGTGCTAAATCGTCTCCATACCCCTTAGATCAAATATCCATAATTCCTTTCAAAAGATGCCCTAGCCTTCGCACGACTTTTCTACAGTTATTATTATATTTATTATTATTATAAGTATTATTATTGTTATTATTATTATTTACAGATACGTCAAGTTTCCGTGTCCTGAAATGCCCCAAGAACTTTAGCACTATCAGGGAATGAAAAAAAACAATTTTATATTTATCGTAAACGTTATTACTTTGTTACCATCATCATCATCATCATCATCATCATCATCATTAATGTTGTTGTTATTATTATTATTGCTGACCGGGAGCGAATCTCTTACAGACTCCGTGGTCATGGCATCTAGGCTTTTTTCGATCCATGTTACTGGCATGTCGTATGTTCTTAAATCAAATGCGAGTTGCGATGGAACAAAATATTCTAAAATCTGTAACTTCCATTGTGCTGCGGTGTCTAACTGACCTATTCTGTTCAACGTGTTTCTCAGCTTACTCTGGAGATGGTCTTTAAAGCATGTGGTTGTTTTTATACACATCCTTCTATGTTAATAAACGTCCTTTCAAACTGCAGCTCAGCCGTTGCCCTATGAAGATATGTGGAGTGCCACAACAAAATAATAATAATAAACAATAATTATGTTAATAATTATTAATGTTTGTTACAATTTTAGACTGATTCATTGTGCGTTAATAAGTAAATGGGCATCAATTTTTTTTATTATCCATTAGCAGCAAATGACGGATAACTTGTGTGGGCATTTTATGTTTCGCATTAGTATTTGTAAGTACCTTCTGAAATTTCTGCTGTATAGATTCAAAATGACGCTGATGATGATAATAATAATAATAACAATATTTATATTTATTGAGAAAAAACGAACGATGATGACTACCTAGATGATGATATATAAAAACAAATAATTAAAAAAAGCTATTTGTTTTAGTGTAATAAATTAAAATGTATATATATATATATATATATTGGTAACAGACTGTTGTTAACGCAATATTTCAAAAATTCAACACTACTTTCAGCATTGTTCAACTTTTTCATATTTCTTTTTAATTTATTAATTTCCGAGAAATTAGACATTTTATTGTTTTTTAAGAAATTTTCCTTAAATAAATTTGCAAATAGCTTTTTCGAGTTATAAATAACTCATCTTCAGTGCCTTATATATAAGGTATGTAAGATATTTGATATAAAGGAACAAGTAATTATTAATTTATATAAATTATTTAATTAAAACAGAAAACCAATAAAGTAAATTTAATAACTATAAACAATATAAAACGCGATTTTTAAAATTTTAACGGCAAGATTGTTTATATTATGGTTGTTAAGGTAAATATCAACGCTCAGCCGAGAAGCGCGAATTAATTTATTTAATTAACTACATATTATTAATATTATTTTGACAATATTTAAAAACATTATTATTATTATTATTGTTAACGTTATTATTATTATTATCATCATTTAATGAAAATTTTTTAAAAAACAATAAAATGTCTAATTTCTCGGAAATTAATAAATTAAAAAGAAATATGAAAAAGTTGAACAATGTTGAAAGTAGCGTTGAATTTTTGAAATATATATATATATATATATATATATATATACCTTTAATCAAAATAATTAATTAATTAATAAATAGATATTGATTGCTATTCAGCGTTGTCATACACACACACATACACACTCACACACACACACACACACACACAATCAATCATAAAAACGTATGAAGCGTCTTTCAATCGTACTCATGCACGATGCATATATTAAGTAGAAGTTCAATGGCATTGGTATTAAAATTAGGTTTTACTGATAGATTAGTAATAAAATTTTATTGCGAAATCAATGATGTTGCCGTCACAGATTTAGATGTGCAGTTTATATTTTCACCAATCGATTTAAATAATTGTATGTCTGAGTTCCGACCAACATCACCATCTTCATAAACCTAGGTGTGTGTGTGTGTGTGTTTGGTTGTTTGTTTGTGTTTGTGTGCGTTCGTGTTTATGTGGCTGGCTGTTTGGGTGTGGTGTGTTTGTGTGGTTGAATATGTGTAATTGTGTGTGCGTGTGTGTGTGTGAGTGTGTGTGTGTGTGGGATTGTTTGTGTTGTTGTATGTGTAGTTGTATTTTATGGTTGCTTGTGTGTTTGCTTGCTTGTGTTGTATGCTTGTTTGTGTTGTTGTCTAACATGGTGTAGTTTAATTGGTCAGTGACTTTAATTGGTTAAACTGACTGACTGATTGATTGATTGATTGATTGTGATTGATTGTGATTGATTGATTGATTGATTAATTGTGATTGATTGATTGATTGATTGATTGATTGATTGATTGATTGATTGATTGATTGATTGATTGATTGATTGATTGATTGATTGATTGATTGATTGATTGATTGATTGATTGATTGATTGATTGATTGATTGATTGATTGATTGATTGATTGATTGATTGATTGATTGATTGATTGATTGATTGATTGATTGATTGATTGATTGATTGATTGATTGATTGATTGATTGATTGATTGATTGATTGATTGATTGATTGATTGATTGATTGATTGTATAATTAGAATAAAAAAAATTCAACTAGCCTGCCCAATGTGCTCGAAGTTTTTTCTGTTGATGAAATTTGATATTATTTGTTAAAAATTGTTTATTGATAATAATTTGTAAACTACTACTACTACTACTACTACTATACTATTATTACTACTACTGCTGCTGCCGCTATGACTGCTACTACGGTTACCACAACTACTACTTATTCTAAAGTTATGACGATGGAAACAATATTGATATTATTTAAAGCATTTTGAAAAGCTTTCTTTCCTTCTCTGTCTCTCTCTCTCTCTCTCTCTTTGTCTTTCTATATCTCTCTCTCTCTTTCTCTCTCTATCTATCTCTCTCTCTCTCTCTCTCTCTACTTCTCTCTTTCCTAAATAAAAAATATATAAGGGAGGAAGTAATAAAGATAGAAGATATCAACTGAGACGAACCTTGTTCGGGAAGGAA
>NW_008703705.1:173692-174414 GCF_000326865.2 Helobdella robusta | reverse complement strand
GTAGCAGGTGTGGTCTCAACGATTTGGAATTCTTGCAGAAAAATTTGAACTGCGTGCGCACATATGTAGCACTGATTACTGTTGCGTTTATAATGAATTTATATATATATATATATATATATATATATATATATATATATATAAAGTAACTAGAATCCATGTATACAAATAATTAATAAGATTATATGTTTTATATAAAAAGCAATATAGCAGATTCAACCAGCCAATCAGAAAATTTCGAAGACGTTCGTTCGATGACGTCAATTTAGTACTGTTGGCATTGTGGTTAAGACTGTATAATACTGTAGTACATACATTAAATAAGTTTTTTACTGATGTGAATGATTAAAATGGTGAAAGTGTATAGTTGAAACGAGTATAAATAGGAGCTGAGAAAACGTGAAAATCAGATCAGGCATTCTGCCTCGCATGAAGCAGTCTGCCTGATCTCATTTATTTTATTTTTTTATTTTTATTTATTTTATTATATAGAGTTATATAGAGTTTGCATGCCTGTGGTTTGTGTAATTGTTTGTTGTAATTTTTTATATTTTAGGTGGGTTCTTTAGCGGTTGCTCATACATACATACATCATGTTTGTTTGTGTGGTAGTATTTTATGTTCTGTTTTACTCATTTTTCTCTTTCTTCATGAGTCTTAATTTAAGTTAATGAAACATAGGTAGGTGAGGTAAAAATTAATTTATTATATAGGTAGGCTAG
>NW_008703705.1:102252-113816 GCF_000326865.2 Helobdella robusta | reverse complement strand
GTATATAGAGTTATATAGAGTTATATAGAGTTATATAGAGTTATATAGAGTTATATAGAGTTATATAGAGTTATATAGAGTTATATAGAGTTATATAGAGTTATATAGAGTTATATAGAGTTATATAGAGTTATATAGAGTTATATAGAGTTATATAGAGTTATATAGAGTTATATAGAGTTATATAGAGTTATATAGAGTTATATAGAGTTATATAGAGTTATATAGAGTTATATAGAGTTATATAGAGTTATATAGAGTTATATAGAGTTATATAGAGTTATATAGAGTTATATAGAGTTATATAGAGTTATATAGAGTTATATAGAGTTATATAGAGTTATATAGAGTTATATAGAGTTATATAGAGTTATATAGAGTTATATAGAGTTATATAGAGTTATATAGAGTATAAATCCTATATAGATACCTTTCTTTGAGGTTCTTTTCTTTACCGACCGGTCGGCTTCTTTGCTTTTCTCTATTTTCATTTAAATTAATTGTATAAATAAGACTTTTCCATCCATTTAGGTTCATTCAGGTTCATTCATTCAGGTTGAAGCTTCTAGAGGAGTTCATGGAAGATCAGAATGGTTGTGATGTCACGCTACGTTCGTTCATTCAGTGTCAAAGAATGCACGCCTGGCTGGGGTTCGTTTTACGGTTTCTTTGCGGTTTCTCTTTTTGCCAATTGGCTGGCTTTTCCGGCTGGCGGATTTCACCGCGGCTCGTTTCTCTATTTTCATTTAAATTAATTAAATAAATAAATAAGATTTTTTTTATTTCATTCATTTCATTCAGGCTAAAGCTTCCAGAGGAGTTCATCATGGAAGATGTCAGGCTACGTTCATTCATACAGAGGCAAAGAATGCACGCCTGGCTGGGATACGTTTTATTCTTTTTTCTCTGTAATTTAACAATAAGTAAGAATGCTCACACGCGCGCACACACACACACACACAATTACATTAAGTAGCTATATAGGTAGGTTAGATAGACATAATTTTAATTGTAGGTAGGATAGATAGGAAACATCCAACACTAATGAAATTGAATAGGTAGGCGCGTAAGTTTATCGCTTCTATTTTATCTCGCATCTACATTACACGCATTAGCGTATTACACATACACACGCACAGTTGCATACATAAACACATATATTAGTATTTGAGCGTAATTTTATTTTCAATACACATTCTAATTTATTATTACTAAGGTTGAGAGTAATTTAATTTCATAGGTAGTTAAGGGCGATAATGTAATTCTAGGAACAATCTTGTAATGTAAATTAAAACGCTGTAAGTGTATCGATAGGTAGGTTAATTATAAGTTTTATATTATTATTATTATGTCGGAGCCCAAGGCATTACGTAGGTGGTGGGGTGGGTGCCGAAAGGCCAATGAATTGGGCTCTTGAGTTTTGTAATTTTAGGTAAGCTAGAACCGTAATGTAATGAATAAGTAAGTTAAGGCTACGTTGTAACACATACTCATTAATAGATTTAGGGTTTAAGTTTTATACTATTATTACTAAGTTGGAGCCCAAGGCATTACGTAGGTGGTGGGGTGGGTGCCGATTGGCTAAATGAATTGGGCTCTTGAGTTTTGTAATTTTAGGTAAGCTAGGGCTTAATTGTAATGAATAGGTAAGTTGAGGGTACGATAGCCGATTGACTCTGGATTTCAAAGTCTCTTGTCAGAGGTAAGCCTTGGTGGCCAGTGGTGAACCGGCAATGGTTTACTATCCGGACGGCAATGGTTTACTATCTGCACGGTCATGATTTACCATGCGGCACGGCCATAGTCTACTACCCGCACGGCTTCCGGACGGCAAATGGTTTACTATCCGGACGGCAATAGTCTACTATCCGCACGGCAATGGTTTACTATCCGGTGCCCTGGCTGTCGGTGAGCCTCTGTGCAAGGAAGGAGAATGAAGGAGGACTTTTGACTATCGTACCATTAACAATTTAATATAGATTAGCTAAGGTAATTGAATAGGTAGATAGGATTGTTTTTATTAAGCAATTTGAGATGCAGGCACCGCTAAGCTTTCTGATGAGAGTTTTCTCTTTCTCCATCAACACGGGCTGTGTTTCAACAACAATCTCGATGAGGACTGGCACCAGTTTTGGAGGACAACGTAGGAACCGAACCGCATTCAACATTCTGCCTTTATCGAATGGACGACGGTAAGTTTTTTTTTTACATTTTAATCACTTTATTATTTTAAAATATTATTTATTTGCCGTTGTTTCCATTTTATAATTTTTTGCTCCTAAGATTCTAACATTCATTTACTACTACGCTAATAAAAAAAATTTGTCTACAGGATGATGAGAGGTGGGCAGTGGTGGGAGTCAGCACGTTTCAGATGGTTGTCTCATGATGATTTACGTATGATGATGGTGGTGTAGGAAGAATCAGCGCATTGGCTGTTCGACTGACAATCAGAAGTTCGGATGAAATCATGTGTGCCGACCAGATGATGGTGGTCGGTGCAATGAAGTACTGTAACGACGATTTTTGAACTAAGGTTTAGTAGTTTCGTCTTTAAATTTTTCTCATTGATTGATTGATTCATTGATTGATTCATTCGTTCGTTCATTCATTCATTTTATCACTCAATCTTTCAAATCATTTTTCCATTAATTTATTTTTTTAATCATTGAATCATTAATTAATTCATTGACTCTTGCCTCACTCAGGCATTCAACATTCTGCCTTTGTCGAATGGACGAAAATAAATTTTTTTTACATTTTACTCTCTTTATTATTTTAAAATATTATTTATTTGCCATTATTTTCATTTTATAATTTTTTTCTTTTAAGATTCTAACATTCATTCATTAATAGGCTAATAAAAAAATTTGTCTACAGAATGATGAGAGGTGGGTTGTGGCGGGCGTCAGCACGTTTCAGATGGTGGTCTCATGATGACAATTCGAAGATGACAATAAGAAGTTTCTGGAGAGTAAACGCGCGCACATTTACGCACATACATCAATACAACACACACATACACAACATCCATTCAATCGGTGTCGTTGTTATGTTTCTCTTCAACTTTCTATTTTCTTTACCGGACTTAATTTTATTCATGGGTAAGTTAGGGATTGAGATGAGTTGAACAATCGTAGGTAGGCTAGGGCTTAACATTAGTTAAAAAGTTTCAAGTAAAATAAAAACGCTGAAATATGTAAAATAAAATACCTAAAACATGTAAAATTCCAAAAACGTAGAAAAACATATTTGTAGGTAGGTGAGTTGAGTTAATGATTATAAGTAAGCTAGGGCCCTGAGAGTAATTTAGTTGTAGGTAGGTGACTGACTACTATTCTTGCGACTTTTTACTAGTTTTTTGTGATGTGTTTGTTTTCGCTTCACAGCCCCACACCAACAAAACAAACTACATTTTATTCTCGTCGTCGCCTTAAATTTTACCTTTTTGAACAATCTTTTTAATAATGTCTATTTATTTATTTAATTATTTATTAAATGTTGACTGGTTTCTAGTTTTAATTTGGTTATATAATTTTTGGATATTTCTTGATTTAATAAAAGCAACCATTGTGTTTTTCTTTCTTTACTAAAATCTCGAAATTGTTTGTAGATCTGTACAGTTAAGTGTTTGTTCGAGTTTGAACAAGCCTTGCAAATATTTTTCTAATATGGTTCATTGATTGGTTGGTTGATTGAATGAATGGTTGGTTGATTGATTGATCTCATAGTATTTTATATATGAAAAAAAAATCCGATTAAGCCAACATACGGCTTTACTTGGCCACTGTATTTTACCAGACAAAAGCAATTTCTTTATTTATGTTGACAAAAATAATTGTGAAATGAATATATTGACTTATTTAAAGCATTATATGTAAAGAAAACCGCCATGACACTGTTGTATGAGACCCAGTAAGCCACTGCAGTAAGCCAACGTATGATTTCAGCAACCATAATTTCTATGAGCACCAGCGGAATGTAAAATATTCATTGAATATAATGAAGATAGTTGTTCAAATAACAATTTTGATCTATTTAGGTCGTTTATTTCATGAGCAAACAAATTTGTAACATGATCGAATAGTGTAAAAAGGGTGACTTTAGTTCAATCCTAAGCCAACCTTCGGCTTCAGTAAAAAACCACCGGATTTCACAGGACCAAAAGTATAATTTTTATATTCAAATTAACAACAATAATTTAATAATACATAATTTTATTTAATAAAATCATAATTTTATTTAATAAAATTAAAGAGAATTACTACAATGTTTTAAGCATATTAAGTCAAGTAAATATTTCATATAGCTTGCTCGTTAAAATCCATGCAATTTCGTAAGCCAATAATCCAAGCACGACAAATTATTCTAATTATACGAAATTATCCACATAATTGAATAACTACCAAAAATCATTGAATATTAGTTATTTAAAAAAATATATTCTTTATTCCCAGGCCTAAGCATTGTAAGTAAAAATTTTACAACCAATCAAGCAATAGGATTTAGGATTTTAGGAACAAGTGCTGTTAGTGTAGTAGTTGTAGTATGTAGTAGTGTAGTGGTTGGTAGTCTCTAGTAGTCTAATCTGTTAATGTTCGTTAGTGTTAACTGTTATTTATTTTAATTAGTAATTAGAATTAGTAGTTTAGTTTTAGCTTAATTATTAGTGTTTAGTAATTTAATTACTAATTAGTCGTCGTTAATGTTGTTACGTTACCCTTACCGGTTACAGTTAATCGTTAACGAGTCAAGTGTTAGAAGAGTGGGTCACAAAAAATTTTTTTAATTTAAAATGCAAAAACCGTCATACAGCAATATCTATCCTAAAACAGCATCTATTATCACCTTTCAAAACATTTTAAATAAAAGCAATATTCCGAAATTAGTAAATAAACGATCGTAATTTTAGACTTGGGCGATAAAAAACCACCCTCCAATTCCCCTCCGGAAGTAAGCTCCTTGCTCGACCGTCAAAAATGGCCGTTATGTTTATTCTAATTATATGGAACTTTCCATTTTAGTTTTTTATATTCACATAGGGAAAATTCGATAAATTTCATATAAAATTTTAATGTTAACATCGCTACTTCGAGCTTTTAACTTCAAAATAACTTCAAAATAACTTTCAATTTGTCTTTTATTGTAGCAAATCTCAATATTCAAAGTTCATAACGATGCATTTAGCACTTTGCATCTAAAATTCTCATCCATTCAATGTCTTACGGAAGACTTTTTTCATCAGCGTTCCTCAATGAATTTTGCACACAGGTTGGTCTTGAGATCCGCTCTGAACTTCGCAAGTGATGGAGAAGTAGTCAGAGAAGGAGGTAGAGAGTTCCCGAGAAAACGGCCAGAAAAGGCAAATGCAGAACAATTGAGATAAAACTAAAGAAGTAACAAAAAGGGTAGGATCGTCAAGAAAAGGCAAAAGTTTTTATTCTACGTAGATGAAAGTAAGAACTTCTAGCAACACTATTAATCTGAGAAAAAAGAGACATGCTAGAATCAAAGATAAAGCTTAGAATAAAAAACTTATGAGATACTTCAAGTGTTTTAAAATCAGGTAAGATAATAGAAGGAATAGTAATAGAGTGTTTAGATTTATTAAAACAAATAAATTCGAATTTAGAAGGATTAAGTTTAAGACACGCATATTGTCAGACCAAGCGATAAGTGAAGACAGACATAGAGATAGATTATGAAGAACACTATTGAGATAAGATGGAGGTGAAGAAGTATAAATATAAGAATCATCAGCATATAGTTGACTAGTGAAAGAAAAATTATTAATAATACGAGGTAAAGTATAAATAGAAGAGGGCCAAGGATAGAACCCTGAGGTACCCCAAAAGTAAGGGTAGAAGAGTTATAAGTATAATTACTAAGAACAACGAAAGAAAAACAATTACAGAGATAAGAAGAAAACCAAGATAGACAAAAGTCACTGAATCAGTAATATTAAAAGATTTATCTACAGCAGCCTCTAGAGAATTTTCAAGATTTTTTCGTTACTTTTATAATTAAATTCTCAATAATATAGAAATTAGCGTCAAGATTAATATTAGTACTTGTATTTTATTACGAATTATTTCCTTTTTTAACACTTCGATCAAAAAACCGATTAATATTCGAACCGGTAAGTCTTTATAGGATTCGCTATTCAAACGAATACTTTGTATCATAATCCATTTAAATCGGCATACATTATACAATTTCCATACTAAACATAGATGTAAAAATTAAATCATGAAAATAAAAAAAACATAGAAGCTAGAGCAATAAAATGGAGTTGTTAATAATAAATAACAACAACAGCCCATCTCTCTCTGCACCTTTTGCCTCTGCTACCTTTATTATATTTTTATTGTTTATTATTGTTATTATTCTTATTATTATTATGTTTAGCATTATTATTATTATTATTATTATTATTATTATTATTATTATTATTATTGATGCTTATTTACATTACACATTGAAATATGTTTATTTATATATAAATATATTAAAGTATATATAGTATATATATATATATATACGTATTTAAATATATACATATGTGTTTGTGTGTGTATGTGTGTGTATATATATATATATATATATATATATATATATATATATATATATATATATAACTTACAATGGCAAACACAACGTACATGATTAAATGCACTTGTGTGAAATACATTGCACAATGTGTACAGGTTTGTGAATGCATAATTAATTAGTATATATATATATAATATATATATATATATATATATATATATATATATATATACATATAAGGTTTATTTATTTGATATTTATAATATATTGATTGTTAGTCTTTAGTTTACGGTGAAACATTTAAATTTATTTATGACAAATTATAAAAGGAATAGAACCGACAGAAATAAAGATATAAATGTCATAATTAAATTAATTAGTTAATAGATCAACTTTTTTTATTGGAAGAGCATTTCATAGAACGCTGGATAATTAATCAAAAATGGATAATTGGATGACTAATTAATTAAGATTAACAAATGGATAGAATTGGATAAACGATACGGATAAACAAATTTAAATTATTAATAAAGTCATTTTATAAATCACCATATAATCATAATCATAACATCAAAGACGACGACAACAACAACAATAACAACATCAACCAATAGTTTTCCATAATTTCACAATAATTACAACATTACAATTATGACGTCACTGATGATGATGGGCGCGTCCAAATTTCGAAATGACGACGAGAGGAGAAAATTAATTAAGCAAATCCAGGAATGGAACAGCAATCGATTGGACCTGTTTGCAATCTCCGAGCCAAACGAGGTGATAATACAAATTATAATTATTATAATTATGTGGTTATAATTTGGTAGTCCAATGGTGAAGCGGTAAAGATGAAGGACCTTACAGAGTTGTTGGCCCGTGTTTTAATTTTTTTTTTTTTTGTGTCTATAATGTAAAAAAACGTCCTACCTCGGGGAACCGGGTCTCTGGACGCAAAACGAAGATTGATTGATTGATTGATCTATAATGTAAAAAGAAATATCTATGCTTAAGGCAGGCGCTATATAAATTAAAATTGTTTGCGTTATATAAATTAAAGTTGTTTTACAGTTACGTTACCTGTTTGAATGCAAAGAAAATCCACTGAATTAATGTTTTTTTTAAGTTTTATAAGTATTTGAAATGAGGTAGAGATGGCCCAAAGTCATATTTACTTCTGTGTGTGTGTGTGTGTGTTGTGCGTGTGTGTATGTGTTTGCGTGTGTCTGTGTGCGTGTGCCTGCGTGCGTGTGTGTGTGTGTGTGTGTGGGTGTGAGTAATAAATGATTTTTTAAATCATAACTATTTTGTCCTGATTTTAAAATGGTATCATTCATCATTTGGAGTTAGAGAATGTTATTATGTTCATTATTATTATTATTATTTGTTATCGATCGGGTCTTTCGTTAATTCATTCACTCATCCATTAATTCATTCATTCAATTTCATTCCATAATTTTTACAGTTTATCATTCATCTTCCTTCTTTGTAGAAACAGTGCTCTATTAGTGTGACATTAATAATAAAAGTGTACAAAAATACAAATGAAGCAGCCATAAATGGGTATTGTATCGATAGTTAATACGCAAATGTGGCTATATATACACACATGTGGGCACATTCACAAACACACATACACATACAATCAATCGCACTTACATAAACACATACGTTGAATAGTATTAGATTAGCAGTGTTAAATGTGTTTTTGTATGTACGTATTTATGTGTTTGTGTGTGTGTGTGTGTGTGTGTGTGTGTGTGTGTGTGTAGGTATTTGTGTGTGTGTGTGTGCCCACATGTTCATCCGTTCCAATGTTTCATAGTTTGACACATATAAATATGAAACGAATCAAGCACAGTTTAATATTTTCTCAAGTGTGTGTGTGTGTGTGTGTGCGTGTGTATGAATGTGTGTGTGTGTGTGTTGTGTGTGTATGTATGTGTGTGTGTTGTGTGTGTATGTATGTGTGTGTGTTGTGTGTGTGTATGAAATACGTACCGTTATTATCTTCTAGTAAATAAAATGTAAGATTATACATTTTTTTTCAAAATTATTAACACTTAACATCTTCTCGTTCACTCATTCGTTCGTTCGTTCGTTCATTCGTTCGATCGTTCGTTCGTTCGTTCATTCATTCATAAGGAAAAAAGGAACTAACATTTCTATTGTATTATATCACATTGAATGTGCAGTGCATCGACATTTTACAATGGCGGTCTCCTACATTTTCTTCTTCTTCTTCTTCTTGTTATTATTATTTTTCTTATTGCTATTAGTTTTTGTGGTTATTATTATTATTATCATCATCATCATCATCATCATTATTAGTGTTATTATTATTATTGTTATTAATATAATTGATTCACAGTCATTAGAGTCGTGGCAGTTATAATATTTTGATTTTGTTATCATCGTCGTCATCATCATCATCATCATTATTATTATCATCATCATCTTCTTCACCGTTATAACCATCATCATCACCACCAGCATGTGTGGTGGGCATAATGGTTTCCGCAGATCTGTTAATCATCATCATCAGTTAGCTACATACGTACAAGTACATACAAACATACATACATACATACATACATTCATTCATACATACATACATACATACATACATACATTCATACATACATACATACATACATACATACATACATACATACATACATACATACATACATACATACATACATACATACATACATACATACATACATACATACATACATACATACATACATACATTCGTACATACATACATACATTCATACATACATACATACATACATACATACATACATACATACATACATACATACATACATACATACATACATACATACATACATACATACATACATTCACTCACATACATACACACATACACTCACATATATATATACATGTATCTTGTGACATGAAACACATTTGTCCAGTGCAAATAAATTTGCATATATATGTTGGTGATCTGTATGTATGTTTGTTACTTTGTATGTATGTGTATGTGTGTTTGTTAGTTTGTATGTATGTGTTTGTATATATGATTGTGTGCGTGTATGTGTAACGTATATTTATAGTTGTAATGGTAACAGTATTAGTAGTAGTAGTGGTAGTAGTAGTAGTGGTAGTAGTAGTAGTGGTAGTAGTAGTAGTAGTAGCAGTAGTAGTAGCAGTAGTTGTAGTAGTGGTGGTAGTAGTAGTGGTAGTAGTAGTAGTAGTGGTAGTGGTAGTCGTAAGAGTAATAGTAGTAATATGAATATTACCATTCAAGCCATTACATATTGTTTTAAACACATAGCTTGTGTTGTTAGCTGTCACTAAGTATTTGTTATATGCGTGCGCTGATATAATAATTACTTGAATATGTAAATATACATAAACACGCCCCAAAACAAACAAACAAACACACAAACAAACAAACAAACAAAAATAAACACACACACACAAACAAACACACACACACACAAACACACACACAAACAAACAAACAAACACACACAAACACACACAAACACACACAAACAAACACAAACGAACACCAACAAACACAAACAAACAAACACACACACACAAACACACACAAACAAACACACACACACAAACACACACAAACAAACACACACAAACACACACAAACAAACACAAACAAACAAACACACACACAAACACACTCATTCTTACACACCAGAACTTGGAGTTCACTGGAGTCATGAGGTTTTTCTACCAAGAAGAGGGCGAAAAAATTTCCACCAAGTGTGTGCGCGTCTCGAGCTGGCACACGACGCGTGACGTCATCGACACCCTGGTCGAAAAGTTCAGACCCGACATGAAGATGCTGACGAAGACCACCTACACTCTACATGAAGTTCATGTTAATGGAGGTTTGTGGTGTGTGTGTCGTGTGTGTTTGTGTGTGTGGTGTGTCGTGTAGTGTGGTTTCTTTTCGGTGTGTTTGTTTATCACATTTGTATCTTGAGGTGTTAACACACAAATGCACATCTCAACTAACCAAACTGAAGAATAAAGATACAACAGCGTAAATTCACATACACGCACACATCACACGCACACACACACACACACACACACACACACACACACACACACACACACACACACACACACACGTAGTACACAAACGTAAACACTCATACAAAACAGAAGAAAGAAAATTGTTGGCTGGAGAATTCCCTCTAATCGTGCAGTTGAACTGGGGAGTGGATGATCGCGAAGGACGATTCCTACTTAAGAAGCAACATGATAGGTCTTCGCTATTGTCATCTGTAAGGTTTTCATTCATTCATTCGTTTGTTTGTTTGTTTGTTTTGTTTCCTCATTTATCCATTTACTTGTCTGTCTGTCTGTCTGTCTGTCTGTCTGTCTGTCTACCCGTCGGTCTTTTTATTTATTTTTAAGTTTTGCTGGTTGTATTACCTCGCTCGTGTAAAAATAAATGCTCGAATGCAAGACAAGTACCTCAACACGACATATATATATATAGAGAGAGAGCGTCAATACACTACACATTACACACACACACACACACACACACACACACACACACACACACACACACACACACACACGCACACACACACACACACACATACAAACACACACTCACACATCCGGGCCATTGAAAAAATTTCAAATATTCAGCTATTTCAATTTCAGACGTGTCCTTATTTATTTATTTATTTTTTTATTACTAGAACGATTTGAATAATTCGCATCGTCGTCATCTTCGTCATCGTCACCATCCTTACGTCATCATCATCACAACCGCCACCACCATCATAATCATCATCATCATCTTACTTATATTGCAGGCTCAGAATGAATATAATTGAATTACAAAAGTGATTTCAAAAGAGAAAAATTTAAATAATAATAATAATTTTTTATTTATTTATAATAATGATGATGACTAGTAATAATAATAGAAGTATAATAGAAATAATAATAGATTAGTGAGACGTTTTAGCATCTCATACCCACAC
>NW_008703705.1:67203-101614 GCF_000326865.2 Helobdella robusta | reverse complement strand
AAGATGGAGACGGTGTTAATGGTCAGCACGTTTTGTCTGTGTTTGTTTGTGTGTGTGTGTCCGTCTGTCTGTGTTTGTTTGTGTGTGTGTGTGTGTGTGTCCGTCTGTCTGTGTTTGTCTATGTTTGCCTGTGTGTGTGTCCGTCTGTCTGTGTTTGCCTGTGTTTGTCTGTCTGTGTGTATGTGTGTGTGTGTGTGTGTTTGTTTTTGTGTACATATGTTAATGTTTATTTGTCGTGACTATCAAATGTCATCTTATCAGCATGAATCCTTATCTCTCTCATTAGCATAATATGTAATTGCATCTTATTAAAATATTCCAAAATATACATACACGCACACACGCACACACGCACACGCACACACACACACACACACATACAAACACACACTCACACATCCGGGCCATTGAAAAAATTTCAAATATTCAGCTATTTCAATTTCAGACGTGTCCTTATTTATTTATTTATTTTTTTATTACTAGAACGATTTGAATAATTCGCATCGTCGTCATCTTCGTCATCGTCACCATCCTTACGTCATCATCATCACAACCGCCACCACCATCATAATCATCATCATCATCTTACTTATATTGCAGGCTCAGAATGAATATAATTGAATTACAAAAGTGATTTCAAAAGAGAAAAATTTAAATAATAATAATAATTTTTTATTTATTTATAATAATGATGATGATAGTAATAATAATAGAAGTATAATAGAAATAATAATAGATTAGTGAGACGTTTTTGCATCTCATACCCACACCAGATTAAGTTAATGGCAATGATCTGCCTGAACGAACGAACGAACGAACGAACGAACGAACGAACGAACGGACGTATGGATGGATGGATGGATGGATGGATGGATGGATGGATGGATGGATGGATGGATGGATGGATGGATGGATGGATGAACGAACGAACGAATGAACGAATAAATGAACGTATGCATGAATGAATGAATAAATAAATAAACGAGAAACTTATAAATGAATGGAGGTAGTGTGTGCGAATGAATGCAGTGAATTAACTAATAAAAAAAATTGATAAATGAACAAAGCACTGAATGAAGGAATGAAAGAACGAACGTACGAATGAGTGAATGAACAAATGAATCATTCATTCAATCATTAACATAAAACATCTCAATAGGTTCCACACGCACGGTTTCAATTTCTAAAGAGTCATTCGATATTCACATTATATCATATTGCTCTTATTAAAATAATAATAATAATTATAATAATGATAATATTATTATTGTTATTATTTTAATATTATTATTATAAATTTAACAGTTTTGCTTTGAGAGGTATATAATTGATAAAGTTAAGTGTTCTGTGCTAACTACAAAACGCTTGGCTGCTTAAAATCATGTACGTGCGTATGTCTATACAACATAGCATTGTTTTACTGTTCATCTTAATGGTCAAAAAATTTCGCTGATTCCAAATTCTCCTTCATAGTGATGATTTTGTATGCCTGAATCAAATTTCCTCTTCTTCTTTTTCTTTCTAATGTTGTCAATCCACAAACTTTTAACCTGTCTTCATGTGGCACGCTACCTTACCATTCCGATGAATTATTACCCCTAGATCCTTTTCCTCCTCTACATTTTTTAGTGGTGTCTCTCCAAGTTTGAATACGTCTGCCTTGTTGATCGCTCCCATGTGTATGACTGCACATTTGTTAGTATTGAATACCATCTGCCAATCCTCTGCCCATTTGCATATTTTTTGCTGCAAATCGCCTGCACATAATTTAGTGTCATCTGCAAATTTTGAAATTTTAGACTTTATTCTTAGATCAATATCACTGATGTATATTACAAATAGCAACGGTCCTAATACGGATCCTTGAGGAACCCCACTTGTAACATTGCTTCAGTTTTAGAAACTCCCTCCAACACCAACTTTTTGCCGTCTATCTTGTAACCAGTTGGAATCCCATTTGAGTTTGTTTCCTGTGATTCCACTTGTTTCTAATTTAAAGGCCAAACTTTTTTGCGGTACATTATCGAAAGCCTTAGCAAAACACGAGCGGGTATTTTTGAAAAAAAAGGTTTTCCATTAACTTTGTTGTTATTATTATTTATTATTATTATTATTTATTATTATTATTTATTATTATTATTATTTATTATTTTTACAACAATAAACAGGCGGAACATTGAAAATCTACGGCCATTCCATAAAGCCTGACGTGCCGTATAAAACTCTGCTGCTATCCGTGAACGATACAGTTGGACACATCGTGAAAGAAGCGCTAGATAAATACGGATACGAAAAGGAAGATCCGGAGTTGTTTTGTCTCGTTCAGGTTGATTGGTTGGGTGGATGATTAGTTGGTTGGTTGGTTGGCTGGTTGGGTGGATGATTAGTTGGTTGGCTGGCTGGCTGGCTGGTTGGTTGGTTGGCTGGTTGGTTGGTTAGCTGATTGGCTGGCTGACTGCTTAGTTGGTTGATTGGTTTGTTGGATGCTCTGCTGGAATTGAGTTTATTATCTAAAATGATATATAATGATATAGTGATAATGTGATATATAAACGTATATCACTAATTTATGCAAATTTATGCAAATTTATCACATTAATTACACCCTAAATTCAGGTCTTCATACCGCCAGAAAACATGGCGAACAGCGGCAGCAGTGGAGTGGAAGTGAGAGAGAGAGTGATGGATGATGATGAGTGTCCTCTCTCTATATTACTTCAACATCCTCAGTCGAAAGGTGAGTGAGTGAGAGTGAGAATGAGTGAGTGAGTGAGTGAGTGAGTGAGTGAGTGAGTGAGTGAGTGAGCGAGTGATTGATTGATTGAATGAACGAACGATCAATCGATCGAACGAACAAATAATTGATTGAATGAATGAAGCACCAAAAACACAGGCAACAGTGTTTATTTAATTAAACAAAGTCAAATGTTTAATATCAGTTGAGTCTGAATGTAAATCAGAGAGACCTACCAGCCAAACTTACTTAGATAAAAAGAGCAATAAATTTTTTAAACTCCTAGATAACGATAACATAAACGTGAATACGTGTGTGTTTTTGTGTATATATGTATTTTTTATGAGTATCTGTATTACACACACACACACACCACACACAAGCCCAAACACACATGCACGTACAAACACACTCATAATATACAACAACGCGAAAGACAAACAAACTACACCAAAACATAGTAAACATCAATAACTGAAACTTGAAATCTTAAATAATGCATATGTATGTATGTATGTAGGCATGTATGTATATGTGTATGTTTGTATGTATAGTTGTATATATATGTTTTTATGTTTGTACATATGTATGTTTTGTTTGTATTCTATTGAGCTCTAATGAAACTTGACACTTCGCTGTTGTATTGATAGTTTGTGGCTATGAATGTGTGTATGCGTTTGTGTGTGTGTGTGTTTGCGCGCCCGCGTTTGTATTAATGTGTGTTTCGTTCATCCATCCATCTATTCATCTATTCATCCATTCATCCATCCATCCATTCACTCATTCATTTTTTCACTCATTCATTTTTTCACTCATTCATTCACTCATTCAGTTTTTTTTTCATCCGAATCTCTTTTTTTCTCACAAAAGATGAAAATTATTGTCCAATCGAATACATGGCGTTAATGAACGACTGTAAGTCAAACATTACAGAGCATGCTATTATTATTATTATTATTATTACTATAATAATTATTATTATTACTATAATTATTATTTTATTATTATTATTATTGTTGTTGTTGTTGTTGCATGTTAGTGTTATTTTTACATAAAGAGAGTGCATGTTATTATTAGTTTTATTAGTATCTTTTTTAGTAGTAGTAATAGTATCGGTAGTTGCTGTAGTAGTAGCAGTAGTAGTAGTAATAGTAGTAATAGTAGTGGTAGTAGTAGTAGTAGTGATAATAGCTGCAATAAAAGCAGTTGTATCGAAGAATGTTACAACAGTAATGGTAGTAGTAGTAGTAGTAGTGGTAGTAGTAGTGGTAGTAGCAGTAGCTGCAGTTGTTGATTTTTAAACTCGGGAAAAATGATTGAAGTTACATTTTTAAATGACTCCGACTGTCCTGTATTTCGCACATTCTTTTTTAAAAAACCTTTCTCACATTTTGATAACTCATCTTATTATTATTATTATTATTATTTATTATTATTATTATTGTTATTTACTTATTATTATTATTGTTATTATTATCATCTCTACTTATATATTTATTTTATTTTATTTTATTTACGACTAGTCATTCTGCACGGCATGAAAACAATTACACCAGTCATAATTCTAAATTATTATTATTATAATTATTATTATTTATATCACGATTATTATTGTTGTTATTATTATTGTTGTTGTTATTATTATTGTTGTTGTTGTTGTTATTGTTGTTGTTTTGTTGTTGTTGTTGTTGTTATTGTTGTTGTTTTGTTGTTGTTGTTGTTGTTATTGTTGCTATGCTGTTCTACTAGTATATAAAATACGAGGCTTACTGTTTGACAAATTTCGGTGATTTCTTGGCAGCACAATATCTAGTAACTATAATTATACAAACATAAATAACTGCAAATATAGACATAAATAAATAATAATAATATAATATAACAATAATTATAATAATAATAATAAAAATAATAATAATAATAATAATAATGACAGGGACGATAAAATACCACCTAAGACTACGACCCCCAGACGCCCCAAAGAAACGAAAACCCCTACACTCCGTTCAGAATTTTAGTTCTTTGCCTCAAAAATACAACAACAACAGCAACAACAACAACAATTACATTAACAACTACACCAACCACAATTACATTAACAACAACAGCGACGACGACAACAACAACAGAATGCTGAACAACAAACTCTACAATAATAACAACAGTTACGATGGTTACGCTGATTCTTTTTCCAGTACTGATCAACAACAACATCAACAACACCAGTTATTATTGTTAGCACAACAACAACAACAGCAATTAATGTTTGCCCAACAACAACAACAAAAACAACAACAAAACCATGCCTATTTGTTACAAGTCGGCCCAGGTTTGATATATTACGATAATATTATTCCAACAACAATACTAATAATAATTATAATAATTATTATTATTATATTCTTTATAATAGTCTAATAAACGACAATTGCAATGAAATCAACAACATATGAAGATAATAATGTAAGTAATAGCAAGTAAATATCTAGATATATATAATCTTAAACGGAATAAGAGAAAGAAAGAGAGAGAAAGAGAGAGACAGAGAGATAGAGAGACAGAGAAAGAGAGAGAGAGAGAGAGAGAGAGAGAGAGAGAGAGAGAGAGAGAGAAAGAAAGAATCAGTGAATAATAATAATAATATTATTATTATATTAAGTTTAAGTTTTATTATGAGATAATTTTAAACATATTTGAATTGTTGTTGAACTTTTGGTTCGATTAAATATAAGGGACCGTAAGCGAGGTACTTTCTATATTAAACAACTGTAGCTTAGATCTAACTAAACTGCTGAACAATATGTATTGTATCAATCAATCAATCTGGACTATTTCTCTTTTATTCTTTCATTTGTTCATCTTTTCGTTTGTTTGTTCTTTCTTTCTTTCGTTCTTTCGTTCGTTCGTTTGATTATTCTTCAGTTAAGTCGTTCGCTTGTTCACTCTTTCTTTTTATTGATTTTTCATTGCTTCATTCGTTCATTCATTCATTTACTCATTAATTTATTGATATGTTCACAAATTTGTTTTTTCATTTATTTGTTCTTTCATTCATTCGTTCATTCATTCATTTCTTTCGATCTTTCATTCATTTGTTTATTTATTCATTGATTAAGCTAATTACAAGGATTACTCTTTCGAATTTTAAATCGGTCGTTTTCACTTTCTCACGCTTTCTCTCTCTCTCTTTTTCTCTTTCTCTCTCTTTCTAACTCTCTCTCTCCCTCTGTCTATTAGTTTTCATTAATTTAGCTTACTAAGAACACAAAAAGTTACCATCAAAGTTTGACAATATAATAATATAAATTATAACAATAACAACAATAATAATAACAACAATAATAACAATAGTAATAATAATAATAACAATAATTTCGTCACCAGATGGCAGAAAAACCATAAACTCACCAAAATATCCAATTTCCATTGGCATGGTCGAGATTGGCAGCAAGAGACCTCCAATTGTTAATGCACCCTTCATACAGGTATGTGTGTGTGTGCAGGCGTGTGTGGGCATGTGCGTGTCTATGTGTGCGTGTGTGTGTGTGTGTGCGTGCGTGATGTAGATTAAATATTTTAATATAATTTTAACAAGTGTTTTAATTATTTTAATATATAATTTGTTTCCATATTTTCCAGTTCAACACCCCGGACATCTTACCCCAACACTGCACGATAACCAGAACAATGGGCGGAGTCACGTGGATCGCACCGACCAATCAGAACGAAGCGTTGCTATTTATAGAAGGTCAGAGAGTTTTTAACCCAACCCAGTTGCATAATAATGAGGTGGTACAGTTGGGACGGAGTTTGTTTTTCGTGTTTGTGGACGCATCTATGCGAGAGAAAGTTAGTTAGGGGATGGGTGTGTTCTGAAGGTTGCTTTTAATATTGTGGGTGTGGTTTTACTAGGGATGTGCGTGTTTTAGGGATGTGCCGATTTTAGGGATGTGCGTGGTGTTGTGAGGTATTTGTTATCCCTTATCATTCTTTATATTATTTTTGTTCACAGGAACCACCACCGCAACAACAACAACAATACATAAACAACTTGAGAACAGCAAACAACAACAACAGCGTTAGTAACAGTTTAAAAGTAAACAAGAATAATAACAATAGTTTAAAAGTAAACAACAACAGCAAAATGACGTCACCGACATCGAGTTTGTCGCCAAAGTCCTCGAGTATTAAAGATTTTGAGACGACCTTTGACCTCGATGGGCAAGTCCTAACTACGGTCCCCAACAACAACAACAATAATAATAACAACAACAACATCAATAATAATAATAATAATCAGATGTTTTTGTGAGTTATAAATTTTTGATTTTATAGTGAGTGAGTGAGTGAGTGAGAGTGAGAATGAGTGAGTGAGTGAGTGAGTGAGTGAGTGAGTGAGTGAGTAAATGAATAAACGAATGGTTGGTTGGTTGGTTGGTTGATTGTTTAATTAATTGGATGAATTAATTGGATGAATGAATGAATGGGTGAGTGAATGAATGAATGAATTAATGAATGAATGATTGGGAAGGTGAAAAGTTGGGTGGAATAATGAATGAATGAATGAATGAACGAATAAATGAATAAACTTTTAATTTGACAATTAATATCTTTTTCAAATTTTGTTAATGTCGATGATGGTTCGTTACTACAATGATGAAAACAACGACGACACGATGATGATGATTGCATCGATGATGATGATGATGATGACGACGATGATGATGATGATGATAATTATGGTGACGACGACATTAAACAGAACGCCACAGCAGCTACTACAACAATCGTCAGTGGCAGACGTTTTGCCGGCTTCATTTTTTCTCAGAGGCAATGGTTGGTCAGCTCCTTTATATTATTTTTTTGTAAATTTGACGCTAGATAATAATAATAATAGTCATAATAATAATAATAACAATAATAATAACAACAACAACAATAATAATAATAATAACAATAACAATAATAATAATAACAATAATAATAATATTCAGTTGAGGATCTATTCTTGGACTACTGTATGACGAAGATAAACTTCGCCACGATGCAATTCAAGATGTCGCCAGCCTTCACTCTCTACATGCTTGCCAGATCGAAACTACTATCATTACCCCCACCACCACCGTCATCGTCATCATCACCGTTGTCGTCATCGTTATCATCACCATCGTCCACGCTGGCGGTGACGTCATTGAGTGGCGTCGCCAACAAGATGGCTGAATCTATATCCGCTGTTGTTGAGGTTGGTGTGCGAACACACCAACGAACGTCCGTTCATTCATTCATTCATTCATTCATTCATTCATTCATTCATTCATTCATTCATTCATTCATTCATTCATTCATTCATTCATTCATTCATTCATTCATTCATTCATTCATTCATCAATTCATTTATTCATTCATTCATTCATTCAGGCAAACAACAGCAACCCGCCATTGTTATCATTCTGGCTGGCGAACTCTACGGAGCTTCTGAATTTTTTTCAATCCGATCGTCATCAACTCCTCCATCTGGCGACTGAAAGTTCGAGAACCATGCTGATGAATGCAGTGCAGGTTCTGATGATGATTGTGATGATCGTGAATGAATGAATGAATGAGTGAGTGAGTGAGTGAGTGAATGAATGAATGAGTGAGTGAGTGAGTGAGTGAGTGAGTGAGTGAGTGAGTGAGTGAATGAATGAATGAATGAATGAATGAATGAATGAATGAATGAATGAATGAATGAATGAATGAATGAATGAATGAATGAATGAATGAATGAATGAAGGGTGACGATCACGATGACAGTTAATTATTATCACTACAAAAAGATGATGCTGATAACGTTTAAAACTAATAATAATAATTACAATAATAATAATATTAATTATAATAATAATTATAATAATAATAATATTAATTATAATAATAATTATAATAATAATTATAATAATAATTATAATAATAATTATAATAATGACGTCTTCGTCATTCAGTCGTCATTTTCGTTTTTCATTGACTGCCTGCAAGTAGAGCTGGAGCAAACCCTGGTAGCATTTGTTAGTACCCTGTCCGATCAGGATGATTTAGACGGTATGTCTGTCTGTCTGTTTGTCCGTCTGTCTGTCTGTCTGTCCGTCCGTCTGTCTGTCCGTCTGTCTGTCTGTTTATGTGTGTGAATGTATTATTATTTATATAGCGCCTCTTATAGATTAAGTATCTCAAAAGCGTTCTCAAAATGTATGTATGTTGTATTAGTTGTATGCATGTGTGTGTGTGTGTGTGTGTGTGTGTGTGCATGCATGTGTGTGTTTTATTTGTTTGTGTACACTCGTGCGTGTTGTATTTGTTTGTATACGTGTATGAATGCGTATAGGTATGTACAAGTGTATGCGTGTGTGTGTATGTTAGTAGCATACTGGTAATGAAAACAACGACAGTAATGACAACGACAAAAATATACGTATATAGTAACATAATAATAATAATAATAATAATAATAATAATAATAATAATAATAATAATAATAATAATAATGTGAACATATTTTATTTATCCAATCGACACAATGAAACTATAAGATATTAAGATAATAAATTGTAACTAAAATGTTAAAATGAATAGAATAAAATAATCAATAGAATAAAAATGATCAAATGTACGATCCACCCATCCCCATTGCCAATGACAAGTGTATGGGTGTAAGTTATATTTAAAATAGCATTAGGCAATAACACTGATAACAATAACAACAGCTAATAACACTGTTTATTAATTTAAAGTATATAATAATAATAACAATAATAATAATAATAACAACAACAATAATAATAATAATAATGACAGTTGTGGAGGACTTTGTGATCAGGCAGGCAACACCGCGAGTTGGAAATGTGTTGCACGTCCTGACGCTGGCTATGTCGGTACTGAAGAGGTGCAGGGTTAATGCCACCATCACCATCCAGATATTCTCACAGCTCTTCCGCTTCATAAGTGGATGGCTCTTCAACTGCCTCGTCCTTAACCCTCATATGAGGTTCGTGTCGCTGTCTCGTGGGTGTATTTCGGTATTCTAGAGGTGTTGGTTGGTGTTTTTGTGTTGTTTTTTTTGGTATTTTAAGGTGTTTTGTTGGATATCTCTTTGCTTTTGGTTTTGTGCTGTCTCGAAACAATTTCGTTTCATTGGTTGGTGGTTTTTCAATTGCCTAGTCCTTAAATGATCAACACGCATACACAAACACAAACATACAAACACGTATACAAACACGTACAACACATACAAACACGTCCACATACACGCACGCACACGCATGCAGGTTGTGTACCAGTGACTGGGGGCAAAAGCTGCAGATGAGGTTGGGGCATGTTATGGGGTGGGCCGAGAAGCACGGTCTAGAGTTAGCCGCAGAGTGTCACATGGTGAAAATTTTGCAAGTAAGGTTTTGGTTATCATGGTGTTTGTTTGTATGTTTGTTTTTTTGTTTGGGCTGTTTGTTTACGTTTTTGTATCTTAAATATTCGTTAAGTTATGTGCATAAACATCCACAATGAAATCACCATTACAACATCATTTCTACCATCATCATCACCATCATTATCACTATCACCACCATCATCATCATCACCACAACAGCTCTGCAACTTACTAACTTGCAGCAAAAACTCATCGTCGTCATCATCATCATCACCATTATGGAAAGTCGTTAGCACGTCTTGCGACACAATAAATTCACTCCAACTACGTACCATTCTATCCAATTACATTCCGAGCCAAGTTGAACCCCCTCTCAGCGGTGAGCTCATTGAAGAATGCGTTAAGTTTGCTGCCGATAACGTGGACTATACCATTATTAACGAAGGGGTAGATATATCTGTTGACGAGCCCATGGATATAAGGTTGTTGTGCTTTGATTGGGCTGTGTTGTTCTTCATTCGTTCATTCACATTCTTTCAACCATCTTTTTTTATTCATTCAATCAATCAATCACTCGTTCATTTACTCGTTCATTCGCTCACTCCTTCATTCATTCACTCACTCCCTCATTCATTCACTCACTCCTTCATTCATTCACTCACTCCTTCACTCATTCACTCACTCCATCATTCATTCACTCATTCACTCCTCCATTCATTCAAAGGCTGGCCTTCATGTTTCCGGAAGATGGCTTTGCATGCGAAACGACTGTTGGTATTCCGTCAGGTCTCTTGGAGTTTATGGATGGTTTTGTCGGTCAAGGTCACTACTTTTATTATTATTATTATTATTATTATTATTATCATTATCATCATCATCATTATTGCTGTTGTTGTGTAGTTGTTATTATTTTTTTATTGTTGTCAGTTTCCTGGTGAACTACACACGGCCATGTTAGTTAATAACAGAGTGAAAATAAATCGTTAATAATCTCGAAACACACCGTTGTTATTATTATTATTGTTGTTGTTATTATTATTATTATTATTGTTGACGTTTTTCATCATCATCATCATCACAACCACCAGGGCTTGCCACTTACGTCATCAATCCAACAAGTTCCGGTTCCTGGTGCGTTCATATGCAAGTTCAAAAGGTCAGATTTTTTTTTACTTTTTTTGTCTTTTTCATTCATTCTTGCTTTTATCTATTCATTCAATCACTCATTTGTCATTTGTTTGTTTGTTTGTTTGTTTGTTTGTTTGTTTGTTTGTTTGTTTGTTTGTTTGTTTGTTTGTTTGTTTGTTTGTTTGTTTGTTTGTTTGTTTGTTTGTTTGTTTGTTTGTTTGTTTGTTTGTTTGTTTGTTTGTTTGTTTGTTTGTTTGTTTGTTTGTTTGTTTGTTTGTTTGTTTGTTTGTTTGTTTGTTTGTTTGTTTGTTTGTTTGTTTGTTTGTTTGTTTGTTTGTTGGCTTATTCATTCATTTATATATTATTTGATTGATTCATTAATTCACACTCTATTCGTTCATTCATTCACTCTTTCATTCATTCACTCTTTCATTCCTTCACTCTTTCATTCCTTCACTCTTTCGTTTATTCACTCATTCGTTCCTTCTCTCTTCCATTCATTCACTCTTTCATTCATTCACTCTTTCTTTCATTCACTCTTTCATTCAATCTTCACTCTTTAATTTTAAAAAACAAATTCCACCAAACAGGAAAATGACATTCAACAGCAACAGCAGCAGCAGCTAAAACAGCAGCTACATCAGCAGCAGCAGACGTCAGACTTGATTGAAATCTTCCTGAGTAAGTTGAACAACAGTCTCGGCTTGAGTATCGTAGCCGCTAAGGGCGACCAGCAGCAAAGTAAGGGCATCTATATAAAGGCTGTAGTGCAGAACGGAGCAGCTCACAGAGATGGGAGATTGGAGCCTGGCGATCAACTCCTCAATGTTAATGGGACGAGTCTTGTTAACGTTTCTCAGGGAGAGTATGTATCCTGTTGTTTTCTTTCATTTACTCGTTCGTTCGTTCGTTTGTTTGTTCATTCATTAATTCGTACGTACATTTATTTATTCGCTGCTTCACTGGTTCGCTCAATTCTTCGTTCATTCAATTTATCTTGCTATTATTACCCGATATGACTACACCCATTTATTCGTTCATTTATTCATTCTTTCATTCCTTCAAATTTTTTTTTGTTACTATTTTTTGGTTTAATTTTTTAGTTTTTCAGATCCAAACTCATTTCATTACATTAGAAATGACCATTTTTTTCTAATTTTGTTTCATCCCCCTACCAGAGCTGCCCAGATAATGAGCCAAACTGATGATGTCGTTAAGTTGACGGTGCTTAAAAAGGCAGCGCTATATCATGGCCTTGAGGCCCTCGTTTCTAAGGATGAAGGTCAGTTTGGAGTTGTTGATTTGGAGGTTTTTTGGGGTTGTTAGTTAGTTTTGTGGGGATTTTTTTTTATATATGGTGATGTTTGATGATGACGACGACGATGATGATATGATGATAATGATGGTTACACTGATGATGATACTGATGGTTATACTGATGATGACGTCAGTTGTTTCATCACATGTTGAAAGTATTTTTGAATTAATCACACATCGCAGTGTTATATTTTTTTTCGAATCATTACTTTATACAGCACCTGATCTGTCTGCTAACAAACAACAACAACAACAACAACCACAAATAATCATCAACAACAACAGTAACAACAACAGTAACAACAACAGTAACAACAACAGTAACAACATCAACATTTCTCATCAGCGTGATTCATCACTCACTAACTCAATATCGTCAAGTCGAAGTGATTACAATTTCAGGGATGTTTATGCGACCAGAGGCGGTCTAGGCAACAACAACAACAACAATAATAACATTAATAATAACATTAGCAATAACAACACCAACAATGCTAATAGTGTTTTCATTAATAACGCTAACAACTCACAAAGTGTTACTGAATTAAACAATCTTAATAAGTCCAATTACAAATTTGGCCTGAAACACGAATCAAATGTTTTGGCACAAATTAAAAAAAATCCTTCTGACCAATCACAGCAGCCTTTAGATTTAAATCACCCTGCGAATTACAACAACCAATCATTAAACAGCTCAGTAGATAGCCAATCACATTATCAGCCAACTCAATTCAAGCCGCCCTTCAGCGTTCAGGTAAAAAATATCGACCAACAGCGAGAGGGTAACCTTAAATTTGCAAGACCCGCCTCCGCCATGTCAACCAATCAGAACAGGACCCCAGGCTATGCGGCCCAGATGCTCTTTCCAAAAGCTCCTCCAACAGGTATTGCAACCAAGACAACAATCAACATTGACAATAACAACGATAACAGCATCAATCTGAACCAGACGATCAATTTAAATGATGCCCTCAAAGATGGAACTTTGAAGAAAGGCCTCGCCAAAACTACAGTGATTAATTTAAACGAGGTTCAACAACCACAGCAGCAGCAGCTCCAGCAGCAACCACACCAGCAGCAACTGCTTCCGAAATCTGCCAGTTCTGATTTTATTATCGGTAACATTTCATCGAGTTTCGACGATTCGAGACAGCAATACCCTGTTATGGTAGCCAATTCCGGAATTCCAATAAAGAAACAACTCAGCAACAACAACCTTCCAAGCATGAGCAACAACGACAACGTCAACAACTTTAATTTCAGCAACAACACCATCTCCAACAACACTAACCTGTCCCCGGAAAGAGATTTCCCACCTCCACCTCCAGAAACCCAACTGGCTCAGTTGAAAATCACCAGCAACACCAACAACAAACCAACATTCATGGCGACGCTGCCAGCAACAACACTACAAGCGGCAACAACAACGACGACTGCGACGACAAGCGTCACCAAAAAACCGCCCCCTACCGCAAGCAAACCCAAAATAACCCCGGCTGACCTCAAACTGAAATCGCCCTGGGAGAAAGAGCAGAGAGAAAAAGATGAAGAGAATAAAATAAAAATGAAACGAACGGAAGAGATAAAAAGATTGGAAAACAAACCTTACTTGAGCCAGGAGGAACAGACGAAACTGAAGAGACTGATAACTGAGGTGGAGTTTGACGAGAGGCTAAGGAGAACAAAAGAAGAAGAAGATGCCTTTGCTGACACGCTTCAAAGGGTCTGTCAACATCTATACCCTCACACCTTTTATCTTTAACTTCTCTTTAGTTTTTTTATCTATTTTCGTTTATTTTTCAACTTTTAATTACTTTTTTTGTGTTGTTTTAAAAAATTTTGTTTGTTATAGTCATCTTTCAATGATATGCGATTTAGCTCAATCGGTAAAAATGCTATATCTTTCGTGGGGTCCATATATAACGAAATAATTTTATATTGCAATATAAAATATGCTTGAAACATAATTTTTATAATTTAATCATAATTTTAATTTAGTAATAATAATCTATTCAATCATGATTATGAATACGTTTAGACAACGTTCAGCAGAGAAGACACCAGTAGCTCACACTTGCTTCCACAGCGGCCAACGTACATACTACAACAGCCACAACTGCAACCTTATAAGGCAATACAAGATAATGAGGTGGTGAGTTGCTGTTGTTGCGATTGTTGTTGTTGTTGTTTGTTGTTGTTGTTTGTTGTTGTTTGCTGTTGCTGTTGTTGTTGTTTGTTGTTGTTGCTGCTATTACTGTCACTGATACTGTTTAAATTCATAATGATATTATTACTATTTTTGAAATGACACCAAAAGATAGAACAATTTTTGAAAATTGGAAAAAAATTTGACAAAATATTATCCCAAAATATCCAAACAGCCGTACAGCACGCGGTTCCAGAGCACCTCATCCATCAAACTTCAACAACAACAACAACAGCAGCAGTTTAACCCTGCCGACAACATCAACAACATCAGACAACAACAACAACAACAGCAACAACAACAAAACGCTATGAAGAAGACAGTAACATTCAACGAAAACGTGGGAGTTACGGAGTACCCAATCCATAAGTCTTACGGGTCGACCTCGTCTGATGGGTCCCTCATACATAATGTGGCGGATAGGGACTTCCACGATGACCCTTTGTTGGTTTCTTGTTTTTTTTTAATGGCTTTTATATTTAATTTTTTTAATTTCTCTATTTTGTCTTCCATTTGATCTCTTGTAATTTCTTTCGTCCTCCAATTAAGCATGCATCTAGATAGATACGTACATAAGAGCGCGCGCTTTTTATCTTTTTATTGTGTGTGCGCGCGCGCGCGCGTGTATGTGTGTGAATGAGTGAGTGAGTGAGTGAGTGAGTGAGTGAGTGAGTGAGTGAGTGAGTGAGTGAGTGAGTGAGTGAGTGAGTGAGTGAGTGAGTGAGTGAGTGAGTGAGTGAGTGAGTGAGTGAGTGAGTGAGTGAGTGAGTGAGTGAGTGAGTGAGTGAGCGAGCGTATGTGTTTTTCCGTCTGTCTGTTGATGATTTTAGATGATAATAATAATGTTCATAATATCATTAATTTTCGCCTAGCTACCAGCCAAAAAGCGTACCCCAGGCGACCTTTCTACCAAAAATACCCTCCAAGAAAGACATTCTCATCTACGGACCCAACGTAACTTACGAGATCAAGCCCAAAATAACAGCCGAGCCACTACAACCACAACAACCACAGCAACAACGACCTCTCTCCAACAACAACACAATCGAACAACAAGCTAGTTACCCATATCGGCCAATTGGCGGCGACGACAAACAACTATATCAACAAAAACAACAACAACAACAACAATTTTCTTACCCATATCAACCATCAATTGACTTAAGACAACAGCCACAACAACCCCAGCAGCTACAACCACAACAGCTACAACCACAACAGCCACAACCACAACGCCACCTTTACACAAAACAGTACCAGTATAACTCTAGAGAGGATCTAAACAGCGAATCAAGTTATGGAAAGAACGATATCCAGCCTATAAGGAACCCACAAGGACCTTTATACGGTCAGAGAATATATCTATCTAATCTGGCGCAACAAGAAAATCCGTATGCCTCCCGTCCATACAATTAAGGAACTATCAAAGAACCTTTTAATTGTTAGAGGATATACCTATCTAATCTCGATTACCATGAATATTTTTCTTATATAATTAAGGAACTTTTAAGAACCTTTTTATTGTAAGGGAGATAATACCTATCAAACCTCGCGCAATGGGAACATTTCGCATGCATCTTGTCCAAATAATTAAATGATTGATATGTATGTTGATTGGTTGGATTGAGTGATTGATTGAATTATTCATTCTTTCGTCTGTACTCGTTCATCAATTCATCCATCCATTCATTCATCCATTCATTCACTTATTCATTCACTCACTCATTCATTCACTCACTCACTCATTCATTCATTCTTTCTTTTAATCATTCATTCACTCATAGATTTAATCCTATCATTTAGAGATAGATAGATGGATGGATGGATAGATGGATGGATGGATAGATGAATGGATAGATAGATAGATAGATAGATAGATAGATAGATAGATAGATAGATAGATAGATAGATAGATAGATAGATAGATAGATAGATAGATAGATAGATAGATAGATAGATAGATAGATAGATAGATAGATAGATAGATAGATAGATAGATAGATAGATAGATAGATAGATAGATAGATAGATAGATAGATAGATAGATAGATAGATAGATAGATAGATAGATAGATAGATAGATAGATAGATAGATAGATAGATAGATAGATAGATAGATAGATAGATAGATAGATAGATAGATAGATAGATAGATAGATAGATAGATAGATAGATAGATAGATAGATAGATAGATAGATAGATAGATAGATAGATAGATAGATAGATAGATAGATAGATAGATAGATAGATAGATAGATAGATAGATAGATAGATAGATAGATAGATAGATAGATAGATAGATAGATAGATAGATAGATAGATAGATAGATAGATAGATAGATAGATAGATAGATAGATAGATAGATAGATAGATAGATAGATAGATAGATAGATAGTTGATTAATTGACTGATTGATCGATTGATTGATCGATTGATTGATTGATTGATCGATCGATTGATTGATCGATTGATTGGTTGATTAATTAAATAGTTGAATGATATATAGATATATATATATTAATTGATAGATTAATAAACCGTCCAATTTGGAGATTGATATTTTATTTCATTACGCTATACATTAACTTTTACCGATAAAAGATGAATGAATATTTTAAATTAACATTTTAACGTTTTATCCTCTGTCATTTAACTTGTACGTAATATTTTTTGCAAACATGTCACGTATACACATATACACACCTATACACACACCCCCACAGTGTGGGCCACACACACCGGCACACACACACACACACACAAACCGACAAACACAAATAGACATATCAAGATAAAATTAACATAGCGAAATATCCTTTACAGTTCGAATTTTATCTATTCGTCCTATTTTTTATTCATTCATCCATCCGTATATGTATATATATATATATATATATATATATATATATATATATATATATCCATATATATGTGGGGTTATCCTATTTTAAACATTTTTGATATTATATATATATATATTATATATATATAATATATATATATATATGTACGTATAATATTCAAATATTTTATCATTGTGTCATTTGTAACTAACTGTTAGATGTTTCAGCTAATGAAAAATGATTTAAAGAATGAATAAAAATTCCACATAAGGAGTTTAATTGATTGATTGATTGATTAATTGATTGATTAATTGATTGATTGATTAATTGATTGATTAATTGATTGATTGATTGATTGATTGGTTGGTCCTGAATAGAATCTCTCAACTAGACTAGACTAAAACATCAGTCTGCCGAGGTTTTTAAAACAGTCAAAAATTCTACAAAAAATTTTTCTGACGAGATTTTTAACACACAAAAATACATAACCTACGTCTTAATCCCCATAAACAAAAACAAACTCCACAATATTATTATCTTTTTTCATCAACATTCATTATTATTAAACATTCATTATTATTAAACATTCATTATTATTAAACATTCATTATTATTAAACATTCATTATTATTAAACATTCATTATTATTAAACATTCATTATTATTAAACATTCATTATAATTACTGAATACTAGCGTATTATTAATAAGTGCCCGGAATCATAATTAGCATTGTTGAATGAATTATTACAGTACCTTAATCGTTATTGGTTACTTCGTTATCACTATCAATATATCCTTACAACTTCATTAATTATTATAGTAATAATAATAGTTATAATAATAATTATAATATAGTAATAATAATAATTATAATAATAATTAATTATAATATTATATTATAGTAGTAATAATAATAATACAACACATAATAATTTTAAAATATACCAATATTGCTATCAAGGCAAATAAAATTTCACTAAATTTCGATTCCTACTCATCAATGGCCACTCTGAGACGCATTCTCGCTCTAGTATGGAACGACTTGACCGCTACTACAGAAGCCACAACAAACGAGAAATCTTCATCACCATCATCATCATCGTCCTCACCCCAATCATCGTCAGACAGCCACAGCGGTCATAATGGTAGTAGTAGTAACAGCAGTAGTTATCATAAAAAGGATGAAGAGTCAAGTTCACACAGCGGCAGACGACACTCACGTGACTCAGAAGACGAGGACGACTCGAGCGGGCAGCCGTCCATGTTTAAATATTACGTCATCAGGGGGTCCATCCTCATAGTCCTAACCGTACTTACCCTCTACGTATCTCGCCAGATGTACGTATACAATGGGGAGGTATTTCCAACTGTAGAGTGCCTAATTTCACTCTTCAGTCGATGCAATTCACTAATCGTGGAGAGCTGGCTTGCCGGATTTCTGTGGCAGACGTGTGATAACTACTGCCATCTATGCAGGGGCAGTTCGTTTGGGGTCTGCTCCACAAGTTCCATCAAGCAGTGCTACGACGACAAGCATTGGAGCAGGCAGTGTGTCTGTTACGGATCACAAGGATTGAGGAAAGGATATTGGGAGTGCTGGAGTTGATCTGGATTGAGGGACTACCGAGAATTGCATTTTATTTGTTTTCAAAATCAAAAGCAACAAATTTGATTTTAGTTTTTTTAGCATGTAAATAAAAAAATGTATCGAATTTTGTATTTGTATGTTATTATTGTTAGTGTGGGGAGCCAGTGAACTTAGCAACGTTAGAGAGTTTTTCTTCTTTTTTCTTCTTTTTCATCATTTTTTTCTCTTCCTCTTCTTTAGCGAGCTTAATTTGCTCAAAACGTGGATCATTGGGATCAATTTGGTATCCGAAATAATCTCGAGCCTCATCCAGAAGAACTTGCCTCTTCTTTTTTAATTGTAATTCCTGTTCTTCGGCTTTTTTCAACCTAGCTCGATATTCTTTGATGTACTGCGGCATCTTTGCCAGTCGAGACTCAACAAGTTTCTCTCTGAAAATAAAAAAAATTATTTTTTAATTTTTATAATTTATGTAGAAATTTTGGAGATTTAAATTTATATGATTAGAATAGTAAGTTGTTGGCACTTATATTTATTATATTAATGGATTAATTGCTAATATCTTAAATATATAACTAATTTTTTATTTAATTAATATATTTATTAACTGCATGCCATATATTCAATTTAATTATTGTTGTATTAATTAATTATAAATTACACTAACTTCTCTTTAATTTCTTTCATTTCTAATTCTCTTTCCTCCCTCAACTTAGCCAACATATCCTGCAAAGATGGCTCCCACTCTTTCTCAAACTCAATAATATCTTTCAGCTCTTCCACAGACGGCCATAATATTCCAGGATTTATTCCGCTCTTTTTACCATACCAAGCGTACAATAACTTTTTCAGAGCTGGCTTTTGATACATGGCTGTGATATAATCCGGTTTTACCTCGTTTGGATCGGGAGTAAGGACGTGTAACATTCTATCGCGATATCGCTTGGGCATGCGCGAAACGTTCATTAGGTTTTCTATCTCCTCTTCTGATAAATTATAATTGCCATCAACACGTACGTTTTCACTAATTTCACTTGTGTTTATTGTATTTGCATCTGTAGTATTAGCTGCATTGGCAGACGATGAATACCGTGATGAAGTTGAAATAGGATGAAAATTTAATTTTGAAAATGATGCTGGTTTGTTGAAACAACGATGATTCCAAAGTCTACGTAACATCACGACAAAGGTTATCAATAATATATTGTCAAATAATTTCAAAAATTTTAATTATTTTACATTAAGATTCTACTTTATAACTGTAAAAACGGATTTTTTAATTCGCCGATCGGTCTTTTAATTTTCTAAGTGAATACTTGAATTATCGCTAGGCGATATAAACAATGGAACACAAATTTCTATCCAAATAGTCGAGGTGAAGTCATTTATCTATTATATTCGAATTTTCAAATAAATCTCACCCATAATACTTCGATTTTATGTTTTAATGTATCTAAGGATATTAAAGGATATTTAAAATTTGTTAAATCTAACGTGAATTCACATTAAAATGCTATATTTGTATATCACACTTTTACATTAAAAATCTGGTAGTTTTATCAAACATTTAAAAACAGTTTACTAATAATTTCATAAATTGTAAATTAAACAAATATATTTTAACAATATAAATTATTACTTAAATAAATAATTGTAATTATATAAAACAATAAATAAAGTATTTATTTGGCCAGCCTTGAAAGAAGGCACCAAATTTTAAAGTTTAAAATTTAAAAAAAGCTTGTTTACATGAACAGCTGACCGTAAAAATAATTAATTTATAAAAATATAAATTAATTGATTTAATAAATAACTATGTACAAATAAATAATAATATAATTTATTATATTATACAAACAAATAGTTAAAAATAAACAAATAAATTTTATAATATAAAATATTATTCATATATTCATTAATATCCAATCCAACCATTATATTAATTATAATAATTATTAAATTATTTATATTATATAACAGAATAATACGTAAAAACTAAAAGTCAAAAGAAATAATAAATAAAATAAATCAGTATTTATTAAATAAATAATAAAAAATGCTGTTTTATTTGAGAGATAGAGATTCAGCTATTGAAATTTTGGATCCCTTGGTTAAAAACTTGAAGAAATTTATTTGCTGTGCTAAAGCTAGCAGAGGTCGTTTTAATTATTAATTAAATTAAAAATTGTTTTATTATTTCTAATCATATAAATTAATTTACTTTTCATCGTTTTCATTCAAATTGTTTTCGTTTTTCCAACCAAGGGCTTTGGAATGCTAAAGTTAAAAAACACCCCTTTTAAATTAAATTTTCAAGAGGCACCAAACTTGTTAAACTTATTAATAAAATTTAGTCATTTATCAATTAATAACTATATTTAATGGTAATTTAATCATAATTAAAACTTTGGTATTTTAAAAATTTTATCAAAGCAGAGGAAAAAATAGACGAAGAGGGTAAATGTAACAGATGCACGCTGTACGTGTTCAGCAATAAATTCATACAACGACATCAATCACCAAACAACAATAATAATAATAGCAATAATAATAATAATGTGGTCATAAGCACATTAATGAATTATATGATAGAGATGTATAGATTATATCAGCTACATGCAAATGAACAGGAGACCATTGTTAGTAACACTCAGCAAATTGTTATTATACAGATTGTATTGGTTAGTTTGTTGGAGTTTTTGTCTGTCTGTATGTATGTATGTTTGTTTGTTTGTTTGTCTGTCTGTCTGTGTAAGGTTTGTTTGTCTGTGCTTGTCTCTGTCTGTCTGTCACTTTGTTTGTCTGGTTACTTGTTTGTTTGTCTGTTTTTTAATTCATGAACTAAACAATAATTTTTTTCAATTTTATACTTTCAAAATTCAATTCTTCATCAGCACCGACTGCATATGCAGCAAAAGACCTTAGCTGAACTCAGAGGTTTACAGGGCAAAATAATAAAGAAAAAATTAGACAGTACTACTTCCGCTACTACAGATAATAATAATAATAATAATAATAATAATAATAACTGTAATAATAATAACTGTAATAATAATACCAATAATAATAATTTAGAGTTCTCAAATATTTTTGAAGCCTATGAATTGTTTCTATCCCATTCAAACATGGTCGATCAGGTGGATGTTCTAAGAATCCTAACTAAAGAAATTGACAATAACATAGAGTTATCTAAGAAATTGGACAACTTGACAGATAATATGGTTCTTATTGGGGGAATTAATAATATTATTGAGGTATTTTTTAGTTTTTTTTGTCCTAATACATTAAGTAAATAATTATTTTTGAAAACATTTTCATACAGATATTTTTTTCATATCTTTTTACTGTTAACATTATTAATTTAGTATCTTTCTTTTGTTTTAACGTTTTATTTTTTTCTATTTTAAATCTTTTTTTTTCAGAAAAAGTTTTTTGATCGGTTGAAACTCGAAAACAAAAAAATCTTCAATGTAGCCATGTCATTATCACTTGATGCATCGTTTAATGAAGATTTACTGCCAGAGCATTTAAATCTTGAAATTGATGAGATTAAATATGCTGATCTGAGAAATTTAATATTTCAAAAGTTTTCTGAAAAATCTTCAGATCAAAGTGTCTTTATTGGTCCTGAAGTTTTTTCTTGTAAAAATTTGAAATCATCTTCATCTGAGGTTATTGCTGTTTTTCTTCTGTATTTTATCAAATGTATTTTAATTAATTTCAATAATTATCATTTATAAAAAGTAACTCAACTTAATAAAATTAATACTTTCATTGATTATCACCAAAAAATTCAACAATCAAATATATTTTTTCAATCAAAGATATCTTCTAAATAACAATATCTTTCCATGTTTTCTTCTAAAGTTATATGCAGAGCAGCTAATCTTGTCTTATTTGGAATTATTAGTCAACTCGAGGAATGAATTGTCATTGGCTACAGTCATAAATGTTCCAGATCGAGATATTGACCATCAATCCTTTACACACATCAAACACGAAGCTGCCAAAAGAAACTTATCTATATATCAGGTTTCTTTTCTTTGTTTTCTTCTCTTTTTTTGGTTTTTCTCGTTTTAAAAGATTTTAGGCTTACAATTAAGTTTAGTTTGTCTCTTTAATAATTATTATGTTATTACGGTTATAATTTTTTACTTTATTTCCACACCTATGCAAAAATTGTCAACCAATCACAGACCATTCTTTCCTTCATAACTCGAATTCGATTGGGTGGAAAGAGTTATGCCCCTCCCAGTGACAATCCACTGACCAACCATATCAAAGGGTTGTCAGAATTTGTCGATGTACTGAATAAATTGCACTCTATATTGGAGGAAGATTTGAAAATGAAGTAATTTTCATAAAAGCGTTTTCAGATTGTCTTTTAAAGTCCAATTAATCTTCATAAATGAACGTTTATTCAAATAAACAAACGAATTGTTTAAAATAAATAAATAAGTTTTTCCGAAATATGAAATGAAATCTTTTTTTTCTCAGATCGGCAACAACGAGACTGGTTAACACGATTAAAAACTGCCTGCTCAGACCCTCAATTACATCAAAAACATCAGCGATTCTCAAAAAACTAACAGTAGAAAAGGCAGCCGTTGACGTCTTAACTATTTTTGATTTGCATTTGAGAAAAATTGACGTCATCAATGCCGATGACGTCACGCCCACAAGGGTGAGTTTGAAATTAATCTTTGAAACATTTCACCATTATATATTCATTTGTATATTATTGCATGCATATTTTTATTATAGCTTTTTATAATTTTAATGAATAAACTCCTATTATATTATCTGTTGTGAAGAAAGTTTTTTTAAATAAAATAAGTGAAGTTGAAACTTATAAAAAAAATATTTTTTTCAGACCATTGGAGAAGGAGCTTCACTAAATGGTCGTAGAACGTTGAGACTAATTAGGAATGTTCTAGATTTCTACTCATCACGTCATCACGTTGGTGGAAGTTACGATGAAGATGATGATAATTGTGCTGGGGCTTGTGGAGATGTAATCATAACTGATACAGTACTGACACAGACCGTTAATAATACACCTGTTAGAATGGTGCCGTCACTAGCTTCTAAATTTAGGTTTTACTTTTTTTATGGGAATCGTGTTTTACAATTTTTTGCTACGTTGGGACAGAATCTGGGAAGTGTTTTTGAGAAATTTCTGGTAATTGTGTAATAAAATCGTGTAATAATAATATCCAATGCTTTTCAGTTGAATAGGTAGCTATACGTTTTAAATGATTTGGTTTATAGAATAAGATACGTTATATCCAACTTAATAAATTAACATCTTTCTCAAACGTATCAACCCCTTTATATTTTCATAAAATTTTATTTTTATTTTGTCTCTTTAAACCCTGAGAACTCCAGATGAAAGCGGAACAATCCCAAAGAAGAGAAAGCTCCAGGAGAGGATCAATCAGACGAAAAGTATTAATACCGGCTCTCTTACCTATTATTACTTTAAAAGACTTTTTTAATAATTTGGTGTTAGAAATACTTCAATACCTCGCTAAAATATTCATCATTCCAGACTTCCTCGTAATTATACCTTTTTAATTCATAAATATAACAACACGTACTGGATGTAAAGACCAAAACTTTAAATTTTTATCATAGCATAAAATAAACGCACTTAATTTTCCATTCAGGGGTTCTTTGTTGAAAGAAAATGTAAAATGGGAGGTAATTCGCATACCAAAAAACGTTCCACTCTATTAATTTGAACTGAAAAGTGAATTAAATTTTGTTATAAATATGTAACTTGTAACTAATCACTAACCATGTCATTTAAAAATAATTTTACTGACTAATACCATATTTTTCAGCAGTTTCCACATGTCTTCATCACAATCCCATCTTGTAGCTAGCTCTTCAAGCCAAGATTCACCAACTCATAACAGATTAACACCAATTAAACCGCCAAAAAAGTTGAAGTTAGATGAACCGTGTAATAATAAAAAACCTGAAAAAAGTAAATCTAAGAAAGGATCAAGTGCAGGAGTTAAGAGACAAATACAAGGCCAAGCGAAATTGAGTTTATTTTTCAGATGAAGTTTATTTTTCAGATGAAGATAATATCGATCTCACCTCATGTGTTTTTACTTAATGTGTGTTTTGATTGATTTTTGAATTAAATAAAGTTTAAAATCTGCTGATAGAACCGCATACTTTTAATTAAACTTACTTTTAATTGTATTTGAAGTGCCGTAATTAAATTTAGTTTTTTTAGATTATACTCATTCTAACTGTTATTAAATGTGTTTTTGCTTACTCATTGAATGAAATGTTCGAAATCTATTTGATTAAAGAACTGTACATCTTTAAACTGTTCAAGTGAGATTTGGGTTATTATATTTTTTTCTTTAATTTATATGAAAGACAAGATGGTTTGGTTTATGTACTTTTTAGTTTATCAACTGTTTACTTCACATTTCATATAATTAAGAATCAAATAAAGCATTCAAATATGAAACTAAAGTAGCAACGTGACATAGTCTTTGTTAAATATAAATAAAACCTACAATAAACGATAAAACAGTCTTAATCTTAATTTGTCAAATTCAAATATATATCAATATCAATCACATTACAGATAGATAAAATATACTTGCACATTACTGCACACGCTCAAAAGCATTCTTTCTAGAACATTCAACTCTTCTGTCCGCCTTCAAAAAACATTACACTCAAAGCAGAGAACCATTGTTTAACAATACATTCAAGCGCAGCAGTGGTTTAATGGCTTCTTCGATTCTAACCACCGAAACCGTACAAAGTGCGGCCCTGGCGTTTCAGGGCGTAAACCACGTCCATGGCCGTAACAGTCTTTCTCTTGGCATGCTCGGTGTAGGTCACAGCATCACGGATGACGTTCTCGAGGAAAACCTTAAGGACGCCCCTCGTCTCTTCGTAGATCAAACCGGAAATACGTTTCACGCCACCTCTGCGTGCCAGACGACGAATGGCTGGTTTTGTAATTCCCTGGATGTTGTCTCTCAAGACTTTACGATGACGTTTGGCTCCTCCTTTTCCCAAACCTTTGCCTCCTTTTCCGCGTCCGGACATTTTTTCTAGCTAGAGCTTTAGAACGATAAATAAATAAAAACTGATTTAAAAACAGCTTTTCTAAATTTTAAGAGAGAAACTCGACACGAACCGTAATAACTTCAGACAAAGAATGGCAAACTAACCAACCACTCCTATGTTAAATAGCGTATAAAAACTATAAATAAGCAATGGTCCCGAAAGCGCACTTCGTCTCAACAAATTTCCAACACAAATTATATATATATATATATATGTGGATATATATATATATTTATAACACAACGAAAAGTTTGTCAGTTTTGCCTCAAATATCATGCAATTATTAACAATAAACCTAGAAAATTTTTAACGTGTGAAACACTAGCGCGTGATAAAGTTAAATCAACGAGAGCAGTGAGAAATTTTAAAACTAATATTGATGAAATAAAAAACACGTTTTGTACAATTCAAATTAGTTTAACAGAAAAAATATGAAAAACAAGAATTATTAGTTAATAAATCATCCAATCATTATACTAATTAATCATCCCAATCACATATCAATCAATCAATTATCATTCAACCAATCTACTCAATCAATCATTCCGATCAAACGATCAATTATATCAATCAATCAATTACAATAGGCACTTTAGTTTCAACATCATATATATTCATTAGCTCTAGCCCAACTTCTTTCAACTCTTTCAATGTAACACCATTGCAAAAAGCCTGCAGAAAATTTTGAAATAAAAATAAATGAAAAAATATAAACCAAATAGCTAAAACAACAAACAAATATAAAAATATAATTGACGATCAATTAAAAATAATTCTGATAAAAAACTTTTTGAAACAAAATTTTCACAAATTTCTGACAAAATTGTTTCCAAACCTCCCACCACTGAGTCTCTGCTTGATCATTATAGGGAACGTTAACATTGAAAACCCTCAAAACCGTATATATTATCGATAAGGCAACAATGTTCGGTTTATAAGCTAGGGAAATTTTTTCACTGTGGTAGCTATCCATCAAGAGAGCCCAACAAAAATGGGCTATTGGAACTGTACTTGTTGTAGACTTGTCCAGCCAATCATAGAGCCCTTTTAAATAGTGGACTAAATACTGAAAAATAAAATAAATTTTATGATTTAACAGAAAATTAAAATTTTAAAATCGAAAAATTTAAAAACCCGAAAGTAAAGGAAAATAATTTTTTTCTATTAAATTATAAAATTATTTAAAAAAATCATTTCCCCCTGACTTTGTGAGGATGGTCAACAGAAACATTAAACTTCAGAGCCCGAAGTAGATATAACTCTGTCTGTATTAAGCTATCTTTCAATGAAAAGTACTTTGAATCAACTTCTAGTAACTGATCTTTGGGATTTAAAATTCTAAAAGAAAATTTTTCAAAAGTAATAAATTATATTAAATAAATTAATTTAGGAAAAATAAACTTTTTTTTCAATTCTTTCAGTTCTCATACCAACCAAAAAAATTTGAATAAGATAAGTTGACACATTTTAAATAATAATTACAAAAGAATAAAATCTGAAACCTATGTGAGACATTTATAACATCGCGAAGTCTTAAGCTCTCCTCTTCAATTTTACCTGATAGATACAGCAATGTCGCTGCAACTGTCTGAAAAAAGTTAAATTAAATATAAATATTATTAAATAAATACAAAATATGAATAAATAAAAAAGTAAAATAATAAGATAATAATAATAGGAACCAAAACTAACATTAATGATAATTAAAATTAATAGTACACCTCAACATCTATATCTTTTGTATCGTGGGAGCTGTTAAATCTATGGAATAGAGTGACTGATGTTGCTAATGCTACAGATGACATACGTAATTTTGTACCTGAAAAATTACATTTTATAATTACAATAAATTATAAATAAATATGACATAAACCCCAAATCAGATAAAAAAAATTCTTATTGAAAAATAAATTATGAAAAAAAAAATCAATCGGGAATTACAGTTACCAGCTTCGAACATGAATCTCACTACATCAAAACTTTTTTTAATTTCTCTCCATTTTTGGGAATCTTCGTTATTATTGTTCATTTTTGCCATATCTATGATATTAGTCCTGGTATGCTGCTCTAGTGGAACTGTAGGAAATAATTACAAGAGTCAGATGGTAGTAAATCTTCAGGTTAAGCTAAGAATAGAATATATTCAACAGCCAGATTCATCTTCAAATGAATTTTCATTTTCAAGTAGAGTAGAAATCAAATCAATCAATTAGTTTGTAAGGCGCTATTTCCACGATGTCTATCAGCATCACTCAGTGAATTTCATTAACAGATGGGTCTTGAAATCCGCTCTGAACTTCTTATCTTAATGATGGAGAAGTAGTCAGACAGAGACTTCAAGAGAAAAGGAGCAGAAAAAGAATTAAAATTTAGAAAATAGAATAAACAAAAGAAATAAATACAAAATACTAAATACAAATTAAAAAACGCAAAACTTTTAAACTAAAAACTAACATATGACGCTTCGAAGTAAATGGATCGAATCCTATATTTAAAATTTAACAAAGCATATTATCGTTCGGCGCCATCACTTTTATATAACATAGATAAAAAAACAAATATTAGTAATCAGCTGATCATTCATAATCAGTTTACTTTTAAATTAATTATTTATCGCTCTAGCGCTTTATCGACTTGTTTTTTAAATTAGCTAAAAAGATGTATTCATCAACAATTATCAAGTCAAATATTATAAGTTTAACATTTTTTAATTCAATTTTTTACAAACGTTATTTTAGTTCATTAAAAATTATTAATATTCCATCGTTACGACATTGTCAACAAAACCGAAACAACAAAAAAAATATTAGTGAAAAAATCGTTGAAAGATCTCTAAAAACTACCCCGCATGCATTTAATATTAGGCAAAAGAGTGTGGAAAAACGTTTTTTAGTCCAAAAACTTGGGAACAGATCATTGGTAAAGTTGTCTGGATTGGATGTTGTAACATTCTTGCAGGGTTTAGTCACCAATGACGTTAAATTGCTAGAGCAGTCGTCAAGGAAATACGCTTCTATGTATTGCATGATGCTGAATCCACAAGTTAGAAATTAGTAATTGGTGTTTTCAATTTGCCAGAAATTAGATTAGTGATTAGTCTGAAAGATTAAACATTAAAATTTAAAAATGATGTAAGACTTACTTGCTTAAGTTGTAAACTCATAAATTAGGAATTAGTGATTAATGTGATTTTTTTTCATAACTGAATTATATTTTTATAAAATTTATTTATAAATTTTTTTATTCAGGGAAGAGTTTTGTATGACTTGTTGCTCTATAAAATTGATGCCCTTTTCAAAGAAGAATCGTCCATATTAATTGAATGTGACAATGTTATCAGAGAAGATTTAGTGAACATTTTGAAAAAGTATAAATTAAGGAAAAAGGTTTTTGATCAAACATTAGACATAAAATTATTTATAAATATTTCAAATAATTATTTTATTTCAAGATTTCAATATCCTTATTTGATGATTTTTCTGTTTGGGGTGTAATTCCAAAAGTTGTGCAAACTCAGGCAGAGGATAGCAGTAAAGATTTTGATTACACAAACGACCAAAATCTTTTCTTTCTCTCTCATGATCCAAGAATTAATTCATTTGGCTATAGATTGATATATCCATCAAATCTAGATGGTATTTTATCTATGTTACTTTATTTTTTCTATGTTTTTTTCTTTTCCTATGTTTTTTTTTAGTTTTCTCAAATGATTTTCAGATTCTATCAAATAGTTACACATTCAATCAATCAATAAACCTTCGTTTTGCGTCCAGAGACCCGGTTCCCTGAGGTAGGACGTAAATAGTTACACATTGATATATATAAGGAAAAATGTTATCCCTTCACATTACCATCAACACTCAGTTTTATTGCCTCAATCTTAATAATCTCTATAAATCTTTTGCTTTAATTATCAAATTTAATTTAAATTTAAAAAATTTATTAGCATAGATAAATAAACTTCTATATAAAATTTTTTTCAACTTTTAAGCAACCAATTTTTTGGAAAATTGTGAACTTACCAAAGATGCATATGACAATAGATGCCTAGAATTAGGTGTAAGTGAAGGTGTCCGAGACCTCCCACCAAATAATTGCTTTCCTCTTGAAGCAAATCTTGTTTTTCTCAATGGAGGTTTGTTTAAAATTTCTGTTTCTTGCTTTATCAAATAATTTGTCAAAGGTATCAATAACAACAAACAAGCAGACAGTGCATGTAAATACAACTCATCACCACAACTTATCACGCACATTTCTTGAATGTGATGGGCCGGGATTTATTTGCAATCGAATCCCGTCACTTCAGTAGCAGAGCCAGGCAATTTAGCGTTACACCATTGCACCACCCATCTATTTATCTTTTTTTTTATCATATCCTTGGTTTGGTTTATTCATATTTTTCAAAATTTTTTCTATCTATTTATTCATGATTAAATTTCGTTAGAATGGTTGTTTTTTTGTTCATCTATATGTTCATCAAAAACATAACATCTAGATGTTATGTTTTTCGTTTTGTATTTTTGTAATCATAAATTGGTTTTTAATTCTTAATAAATTGAACACTTTTTCATAATTTAAATTTACTTTCAGTTAGTTTCAGTAAGGGGTGCTATGTGGGACAGGAGCTGACGGCCCGCACGCACCACACGGGGGTCATCCGAAAGAGACTCATGCCTCTTGTTGCACGGTTCGCCGTTCAGGCTTAATTAATTATTTTTCTTTCTTATATATCATCTCTCACTTATTCAGACTTTAATTAACATTTCTAATCTTATTACGCAATTACAAATCATTTTAATTAGACGTAATTGTGTTAATTATGTTTTATTCATAGTTTTTATAGTTAAATGTAACTGATCAATAGTTATAAAATAAATCAATAACATATTTACCTACAAATTATTAACGTGCTATAGATTAGTTAGATAGCCGTAGATTTCACGATATTTTTACGAAGATAAATAAGAATTTTAATGAATAACTATAATTCTATCGATTATATTTCACAATTAATTATTCACATTAATAATAATAGATGCTAATTTTTTTCCTAAAGCTTCGATGACGAAACCAAAGAACTAAAAGCAGAACAACAGCCGACCGCGATTTTTTCCGAAACTTCCAAAAAAGAATGCGGAAAAGTTAGAAACTGGAAAGGGCAGAGAGGATTAGGGTTACTGAGATTAGCGGAATGTTTACTGGCGGAAAAGGATTCGTTAATTTTGAGAGGGAAAAATGGCGACAATCTTGGCAAAGTTGAAACTTCTATACCATACTGGTGGCCCAAGGAAGATGATGAGATTATAAAACAGATTTTGAATAAAATTGAGAATAAATAATTTAGCTCTTTTCTATCTTTTAATTTATTTTGTTTTCATTTGTTAAAGATAATGTGACTGTAATGTGTCCTTTTCAAACTGCAATGTATTTATTTCGTCATCGTCTTAGGCTAATGTTTGTAGGAAATTGTTTTATTTATTTAAATACTTGATAAACACAATATAGTAACATCAAAATTCAGGCTTAAGTCTTTCCAAATTCTCAATATTTATCTAAATTTAATGGCCGGGACGTCGGGTTTTGAATTGACGACTGTTGGTTCGAATTCAAGTAAATCTCGATCGTACGTAAGGCGCTGATACCTTGGTTGGTTGAATGATGCGGTTGTCTATTACAATAGTTGATTGGTTGGTTGATTGATTGATTGACTGATTGATTGATTGATTGATGATTTCAAAAAAAGTTTCAAAACGTTCTAATTTTCTTGTTAAAATTCACAAATAGTAAATAAATTAAAACAAAATAATAAAATACATATCTGATAGATTTGAAATAGAATAATTCATGAACTCCCGAACGCCTAAAACTAAAATGGACCAAAATTCCACATTTTAATTCATAAAGTCCATAAAAATGAGAATTTCGTGCACTTTTATAGTTTTGCTCCCCTTAATGAAGGGCGTTTGATCACTGCAGAAACTTGCGTTTAGGTGCAGATCACCAAAAACATCACATTGTATCGGGACCTGTAGTTCGGTTATTCCTAGGGGCTCTATGTCTCTACATTTTAGGTGATTTTTTCAATTTTGTGAGTATATTTATTGTAACATCTTGTTAACATGACTTTTAGGCATTTTTTCTATTTAATCAGTTTTCGGTTGAGAGTTTTGTTGAATGGCTAATTTAATTTCATTTGATTCAATCTTAAATCTCGAGTTATATCAGGTTTTGTTCATCACAATAACCAGTCAGTTATTCAACCAATCAATCAATCAAATCAACTTATCAACCAACTTGTTGTTTAATCACTCGTGTCAACTAACTGAATCTTGAATCTTGTGAATTCGACCAGACCTTGTCCTTCTATCATCCAAGTACAGTTTCTCAAGTCAATCGGCAGGGGATTTCCCCATTTTAGAATGGCCATTATCTTCTGGTTCACTACTATTTTTGGCTCCGGGCTCTAAGCGATTTATAACATGTCTAATAATAAGTTAACCGGTAACAATTCCGTAGCGTAATACCAAAAATACAAATTAATTTGAGTTAAAAACCGATTAATAATAATTAAAATATAAATTTCGATTATTTATATCAATACAGGCTAAAAACAGCAAAAAAATACCCATTAAAAAAGGTAAAATAATGTACCAAATAAAATATCGACAATGAAATACCGATACCGACCAAGTAATCGTAACTAACGATAATTTCGAATTCGATATCTGGAAAGGTAAGGCAGTAATCCTCTGTTGTACAGAATATCTGACTCGTCAGAGGTACACTGGCCATGGCATATACTCGCAGGGTGTAATAATCGGACATGTACCAACAGTATTGCTCGGGTATTGCCTGTAACATTACCCTCTGCTCTGTGATTTCATTGGTTGATTGTTGGTTGGTAGTGAGTGGGCCCGAGTGAATGAGTTATTGAAGGGATAATGAATGGATGGATGGATGAGCGAAAGAAAAAACGAACGAACGAATGAATGAATGAATATATGTATGGTAGGCATATAAATGACACGTATGGTTAAGCTATTGGTTGTATTGTAGGCCTTATCTTAGTACTATTGTTAACCACGCTAAATACGTAATAAACTTAATTTGATTTAAAAAAAACGACATTACATTGTAAAAACATTTATAAAAAACAAAGAACCAAATCAAAGAAAAAAAAATTTACTAACTGGCCAAAGATTCCAACTGCACATTAAAACTCAAAGTCTTAATCTTATGCTTCGAGAGACCCGTGTAATAGATGGAGTACAGCGTCAGAGTTATTTTTATGTTTCGCTTCTCAGTGCCCAAATTCTGCATGGCCAGCATGATGCTGATGACTTTTCCAGCCACATTATCACCCAGACATACTGTGAATTTAACGTCCTGTAGAGGAAAGAATGGATGAGTGAGTGAATGAATGAATGAGTCCTGTGAATGAGTGAACTGGTGAGTAAATAAGTGAAGGAATGAACGAATGAATGAATGAATGAATGAATGGATGAATGGATAAATGAATGAATGAATGAATGAATGAATAAATGAATAAATGAATAAATGAATAAATGAATAAATGAATAAATGAATAAATGAATAAATGAATGAATGAATGAATGAATGAATGAATGAATGAATAAATGAATGAATGAATGATTAACTCACTCCATCACCAGCATCAAATACATTCCACGCCACAGATTTTGTATCGGCCCTCTCTAACGCAATTCTCTCCAAAACTGTTCCTGAAATTATGACGTAAAAAACAACAATAATAATAATAATAAATAATAATAATAAATAACAATAATAAATAACAATAATAATAATAAATAATATTAATAAACCCTGTTTGAATTTATAATTCTCCAAAATGTCCATGGCTTCCAACTTGATCTCTTGGATGTCGGGCGAGCATAAATCTTTCTCTGTCACTCGCTTGGGGTTTGGATCGTGCGTGATTATTTTGGTCCCAGCTCTGAATGTCGGTGATTGAGTGAATGAATGAATGGATGAATGAATGAATGAATGGGTGAATGAATGAATGAACAAATAAATAAAAAAAAATAATAAAAAAAAAAATCTGAC
>NW_008703705.1:0-67153 GCF_000326865.2 Helobdella robusta | reverse complement strand
GCCAGCCTGATGGCCTCAACTGGACAGGGACCCGCGCAACTGATCCCTATTCGAAAGTTTAAATTAGGGGCGGGGGTGGGGGTGGGGTTAAACGGGTTGGAAAAATGAAAGACGAATTGGTGAAAAAATTGTCGAAAAAATAAAAACACGTTGACTACGAAGTATTATTATTATTATTATTAGTAGTAGTAGTGGTAGTGGTGGTAGTAGTAGTAGTGGTAGTAGTAGTAGTAGTAGTAGTAGTATTATTATTATTATTATTATTAGTAGTAGTAGTAGTAGTAGTAGTAGTATTAGTAGTAGTAGTAGTAGTAGTAGCAGTGGCAGCAGTAGTAGTAATGGTATTAGCAGCAGCAGCGGTAAAACAACAAAAACAACAACAACAATAAAAAAACAATAATTATAATAATTATTTTTACTATTATCAATAATAAGCTATAATAAACTATAATAAACTATAATAAACTATAATTAAACTATAATTAAACTATAGTATACTATAGTAACCGAAGGATGTTAGCTGAGGTGTCGGATCGAATGCCTGCCAGCCATTATAAGAGTTTAGTAACAACTCAGGTCTTTTCAAATAGGCCTCACACCAAACGTGGAAGGTCCTAGAACAACAACAACAACAACAATTACAACAACAGTAACAACAGCAACAGTAACAAAAACAATGCTATTGTAATGACTGGGTTAGAATACAAAGAGATCCCCGCCTATCATACGCAATGTGTACGATGCGGGGTTTGCATGCGTATTCATATACGCTGTGAGTGTTTGTCGTTGAAACCTCTGAAGCTAATGCAAAAGAGAGAGAGAGAAAAACCTTCAACCTTTAACAATTACAACAGCAACAATAACGACAACAACAACAACGATAGCGATAATAACAACAATAATGATAACAATAATAATAACAACAACAACAATAATAACAACAATACAAGAGTACCAGCAATTTAAGGTATTCAATACGTCAATGGGCTCTCCGTGTATGCCCCAGTGTAGGTTAACTTTATTAATTCCGTCGCAATCGTGTGCCGAAGCGTAGCTAGTGACGCAACGACACGGGATTCCTAGGCTTCTGCAGACTTTATTATTATTATTGTTATTATTATTATGATTATTATTATTGTAATTTATTATTTATTATTATTATTATTATTATTATTATTACTAGTGGAATTATTATAATATTGTTGTGTTCTCCCTGAATAAACACCTTATTGGATTGAATTGAAATGAAATTATCATTATCACTTTATAATTATTCAAATTATTATTATTATTATCATTATTATTATTATATATATTATAATTATTATTATTATTATTGTTATAACGTACGTGAAGTAGCTAGAGCGGCGAATACGTAGCAGTGCCCGTATTTGGTCGGCTCCTTGCTCATCAGGAAATCCCGGACTATGGGAAGAGTGCCCAGCCATTGAGTGGGAGCAGTGTATGGAGCATGCGAGCAGGACCAGTTCCCGGAGATGACTCCACTGTCTTCGCATGACGTTATCTGTGTGTGTGCGTGTGTGCGTGCGTGTCGAGAGAGAGAGAGAGAGAGAGAGAGAGAGAGAGAGAGAGGGAGGGAGAGGGAGTTTGATAATTTGTATAGCACCTCTTATGGAAAACCTAAGTGACGAGAGTTTCTGTTTTGTGTGTATCTATATGTGTATGTGTGAGTGTGTGTTAGTGCTGGTGTGTGTATGTGTGTTTGTGTGTGGTGTGAGTTTGTGTGTGTGTGGTGTGTTTGTGTGTGTGTGTGAGTGCTGGTGTGTGTATGGGTGTGTGGTTGATTGATACTGCTGCTATTTTCTCAGTGGTCGTTATCATTGTTGATATCGTGTTATCTGAGAGGGAGAGAGAGAGAGAGAGAGAGAGAGGGGGGGGGGGAAGAGAGAACATTAATAATAACATAAATAATAAAACTAACAAAAGCAACAACAACAATAATAATTGATAATAATAATAATCAATAATAATAATAATAATCGATAATTATAATAATAATCGATAATAATAATAATAATCGATAATAATAATAATAATCGATAATAATAATAATAATAATTGATAATAATAATAATATAACAATCACCGACATTGCTACAGATAGCTCTGACGATTTTAGCCATATCGTTACGAGCATCGTACGCCAGGCAAGCTAGGTCCATCAGGTGATAGGCTGTCGTTAGGACGTCATTCTCGTACTGAATGAATGAATGAATGAATGAATGAACAAAGGAATGAATGAATGAATGGATGGATGGATGTATGGATGGATGGATGGAAGTTCTCTAATAATAATGCATGGATGGATGGATGGATGGGTGGATGGATGGATGGATGGATGGATGAATGGATGAATGGATGAATGAATGAATGAATGAATGAATGAATGAATGAATGAATGAATGAATGAATGAATGAATGAATGAATGGATGAATGGATGGATGAATGGATGAATGAATGAATGAAGAAAGGAACGAATGAATGAATGGATAGATGAATGGATGGATGTATAAATGTATGGATGGATGGATGGATTCATTCCCTTATCCATTCTTTCATTCAGAGCAACAACAACAACATTAAAACTAATAACAAACCTGTGAGAAACACCAGTTGATTTTTTGTATCTGGTTCTTGGTACCGAGGTATATGAAGCCGTTGTCATTTTCAACGTACTCTTCTATGTCCGTTGGCTCACTCATATACGTCTGGTCCTCTGTTTTATTGTCATGGTGCTAAGTATCAGTTGGACCAAACATTACAATTCACATCGGAACATTTGGCTATAATTATGACGATACAAATTATTTTATATAATGGTATGAATGAATGAGCGAAAAACTATGCGGGAAGTTAGTGGATTAATAAATGAATGAATTATCAAACGAATAATGAATTAAACGGATGAACAAACAAATGAATTGCGAACGAATGAATGAATGAATGAACAAACGAACAGACAAACGAATGAATGAATGAACGATTGAACAAGCATAAAATGAATGAATTCACCGAAAAACCACCTTTTTTCCAGGGGTTACAAATCAAATAAATTGGCGATGAGAAAAAATGCCTCATTATGATAATCTCGTCATCAAACTTCCGACTTCTAGCTGTCGCAGCTGTCGCAGTTGCTGCAGCAGCTGAATTATCACCTGCCGCACTTTGAGAACTTTGGTCTGTGAATTTCAATTTCGCATCGTCGCCCTGTTTTGGGGGCAACAAGGCCGTGTCAAAGGTCAACATGCATTTCCCGATAATTGCGCTAGATGGCGAATTTATCTGTATTTGGATTTTATTCTCGTTGAGCATATTGGCTCGGACAGCTACACTACCATATTTTTTAGTGGCGACCGATTCTTGGCCCTCCAAATCGCTCTTGGTGCGGCTTCTCTTGAGTTGGATAAAGTGGACCGACTTGAGTGGCAGGCCGGCACTCCAGGTGTTCGGCTTCAAACCTTCGTTCACCCGCAGGCACACCATGCTCGACGAGCTGCAGACGTTTGTTTGACCTGTAGAGAGGAATTTAATTTTTTTTGATGTTTTGTGAATGAATCCATGAATTTATTAATTTATATTTCATTTGAAATAATTTTATCTATAAATACTTTCATCGCAAAGACAACATGTCGCAACAAAACAACGTTGAAAAATCTAATTCAATGTTACAAAATCAGGAAAATAAAGAACGACAAACCGAATTGAAGAATGATGGTGAGACTGTGCTTGGTGGCGATGAAAGGTTGATCGAAGGAGAGGTCCAAATAAAAAGGCTCTCCCCTCCTAACCACCAGCTGAGAAACAGCAATCTGATTGTGGACTCCAGTCTTTTGATATCTCAACGTGCGGTGAAGTTTCATGTTTAATTCCTGGTTCAGCCAGACGGCTCGCAGACGTGGCGGTACGTTGAAATCTGGTTCTTGTGTGTTTGTGTGTTTGTTCGTATCTTTATGTGTTGTGTATACAAATAAATAATAATAATATTTATAAAGCCTCTTGATGGTCAACAGTATCGGGGAATCGAGTATCCATTTTTTTCTGTTCGAAAAGTATCGACGATATCGAGTTCGGTACTTGGCATCAGCAAAAGTTTTGCTGATGCCAAAGCCAACACCGAACAAGTATCGATCGGTAACACAATATCTCCGATAATACTTGGATGACAACCCTGCAAACTAACGTAAAAACACTTCTTCCACTAATTTTTTTTCCACCAACCTTTCAGTTGAAATTCATATTCCACTACGGTAATTTTGTTGGTGAGGTGGTCCTTGGTGTGGTTGATGTGGATGTTGGAGGCCTCATAGGTGGCTACGTCTGTCCTGCCCTTTAACTTGTTGAACCTCTGCAAGAGCTCTCTCTTGCAGTGCCTCACCGAGTCAATGTCTGGGTCATTTATTACAGACGGTTGTAAATGGTAATAATTGTTAGCGATATTTCTATCATTTCTTTTCGTGTCATTATTGAAAGAATGTTAAATTGATTGATTTCTCACTAGTTAATGTGTCAATCAGACAACCGAGGTCTAACCTTCAACTTTGACCTTATTCAGATAATCAAACGAGACTTCCTTTACGTGACTAAAAGTTTCCTTCGAGGGGAATTCCAAATCATTATCTTCAGCTTCTTGAGTATCGGCTTCGTCTCGTAAATCATCCTCCGATGACGAAGTAGTTTTGGTATTTCCAGAAGTATCGAGACTTGATCTCGAATCGATTTCGGCCGATTTCGATTTCGCGACACCTTCGAGTATTTCGGCTGACATACTTTGTTCTAATTTTATTACAGCATATCTATGTAATATTTTATTAAATTTATAATTTATTCATTATTATTTAATATTTATTCTATTTGATCATTTTATGTTAGTTTGAGTTAGTTAGTAATTTATTTATTAGGATATTATTCGCCAAAACTAAATTAAATTTTAAAATCCATCTAACGACAAATAAATAACAAATAAGTTATTTACATACTTTAAGTTTTAATACGGGTTACTTTACTTTAAACTATTTTTGAATAAACTAAAGAATTGAATATTAGACGATTGAATATTAAATAAATAAGAATTAAATTATATAATATTTTTTGTATACAGACATACACTCATCCATTCATTCACTAAACCAACACCTTTTAACGAATCGACAATATCAACACAAAGATGACGTCATTTTTGACCAGAAAAAATATTCTAGCGCTCAATACCATTCATAGACTCATAGACTTACACACACAAACACCTACACATACATATACACACACACACATACATGCATATGCATTTATACAAACATTTTTTAATATCAGTCCAAATGTAATTTATACATGCACTCATGTAATGCCTTTCAGAAACATTTATAGCGTTTAGATTAACGCTACGGTTGCTATGTGTTTTTATCGGTAACCTAGGAAGCGGACAAGCTTATTAATAATGTAAAAGTACTTTTTATTACATAAAAGTACTTCATACAAGTACTTCATACAAGTACTTATGTACTTATGGGTGAAAATAGTTGATCTGACATCAGATACAAGTACTTATATGCACCTTTATGTAAATTTATATGAACTTTTATTGATATCTGTGTTACACTGGTAAAAAATGTTTAGCTAAATAACATATCTAATAATATTTCAAATGAAATATCTGTGTTATCCTTCAGTTTACATCATCATAATTTGGAAAAATATTAGTGCTTAAACGAGTAAAAAATAGCTCTGCAACAATACATCTGTGAAATTGTCTGTTCCAAAGGTCAAAGTTCAATGATCACGGTCAAATTCGATGACCTCTATCTACCCGGAACGAAAATTTCACTGATCTCGAGCATTGCTCCGTCGACATATTCAACATATCCGTTATTCAACGTTCCGTGCATACACAACTGGGCAGAATGCGGAAATTTTTACAAATGCCTTAATGTAAATTGAATTATTTGAGTGTATAGTAATCTTACAAATTGAGTAACATCGGCCGCTCGTTTTTTTTGCCAAAATTTTGGTCACGAGTGTATCGAATCATCATCAATGTATTATGTGTTCCGTGGACAATTTCGTGATTTATATTAGCAAAAGCACGCAAGAAGTTGCATTAATTATTTATGGAGCGCGCGTGAATATTTTATAAGCATTTGTTCTGCTAGCAAATTGTCTGTAATGTTATTTTTTTAATGGCATTTGTCGATCATTTTGTCTGAACCCAATGCTTGAAAAATATATATTTTAATATTTATGTATATATTCTTGTATTCCAGGAATCATTGATCAAAGGAAGAAACAGAAGATCATGATGCATTGTTCGTCTAGTTGCTCGTGCCCCTTTCTTTTCTCATATATCTCCATATCTTGTTCTCTTGCACTGGCTACCTATAAAATATAGAATAATTTTTAAAATTTGCACGTTCATGTATAAGTCTCAATCTAAATTATTTCCTAAGTATTTATCAGATATATTAATTGAACCTAAACGCCTCGGTTTACGATCGTCTTCTTCTTCTCGCTTTTTCTTAAACACTCTTTTGCCAAATCTGCTTTTGCTATTTCTGGTTCTTTTCTCAGGAACTCTCTACCTACTTCTTCGACTACTTCTCCATCACTTGCGAAGTTCAGAGCGGATCTCAAGACCCATCTGTTTTCAAAATTCATTGAGGAGCGCTGTTGAACATCGCGGAAATAGCGCTTTATAAGCTAATTGATTGATTGGTTGATTGATTGATTGATTGATTGATTGGTGAAAGCGCCTACGGATACTATGATGCAGTGAATGGGTTCAATTGCAAAGAGATCCCCACCTATCCTATGCAAGTGCAGCAATGTGTTTGTTTAAACACGTGCCGTGTGTGTTGTGTAAATTTTTTTAAGTAAAATATAAAAAAGTTATTACCATATATAATATATATATATATATTTATGCAAGCAATGCATGGCTTAAAACAATTTTATCACACTACCGTATCTATGCCAACAAAACTTAGATTCACTTTTCTTTAACCTTCTATATCGCCTGTTTAAGTACGACAACTGAAAATAAAGTTCACAAATTTTCTCAAAATTTGTGTAAATAGACAATTATAACATTCATTTGATCAAAATAAACAACTTAAATGTTTGAAATTTTTTATTTTCATCCAACTTTCATCTAAATAACCCTTCGAAAAATTAGTTGTAAGTCTTCTAAACAAAACTTAGTCATCATATAAAAAAATTTTAAGGATAAGCATCATAAACTTAGTATTCGCAACTATTAATCAAACACAAGACAGACTGATAGAGACTAAAAAGTAGCAATATCCAAAAATAATGTCTTTGGTTGCCAAAATAACATTAGGTATCTCAGTGACGTTTACTTGTGGTATGGTGGCCTATGTACATCTCAAGCAACAAGCCGATCGATTGGTAAATTTAGAATTTTAGATTCTTTTATTTTGTCTTTATCTTTATAATAGTTTATTGTTTGTATTATACTTTTATTTTAATTTTTAGTTTAAATTTCAGAAAAATAAACTAAAAATGTTTTCCTCCCAGAGTATGAGAGAAGGTGTTCTGCTAGATCTCCAAAGACAAGAAATGAAAAGGCGACAAAATACAAAAATGTTACAAGACCAAATAGAGCTGACAAAAATGCTTAAAAGTGAACGAGATATGAACAAATGAAGAACCCATCAAAGGAATGAATAAAAATAATGAAATGATAGTAAAAATATATTAAATTAAAAATAATAATTCTGATTTTATAGCAGTTATTTGTCTAGTTTTACATGTATTTCTTTACAAATTATAACATTTAAAAAATCATTTTGATGTACATATAACAATTTTTTGCATGTATATATTATAATATAAATATATTTATATGTGTATGTAACAAATTTGTTGAATGTGTGTATATATATATATATATATATATATATATATATATCTATATATATATATATATATATATATATATATATATATATATATCTAGCCATCATGTAGTCTTTTTCAATCACAGACAACATTCACCACAGTATAAAAACTATATGTATTTATATTTTTTGCAGACAAAAATCTTTTTATTCCTGATTTGGAATTAATAAAATTTATTATAACACAAAATATAATAATATTATTATGATATTATTTCATTATTATTTTATAATTGTTAAAATAATTTATCGAGACAATCTTTTATTTTTGGAATTAAACGAAATCATTCCCTGACTGGCTCGAAGTCTTATGTAATTATAAATTTCACTGGACTTTAACTTTGTTAATTTTCCTGATTTCTCAATTTCTTCTACGGTACTGCATTGTGAAATGGAACAAAATTAAATTAAATTGATCATAAATAAATAAATTAACGTCATTTTTGAATAAAATGGAAAGAATATAGATGAATAAATTCAAAAAACACCACATAATTTTGTTTTTTTGCGCAGACCTGTTCAAAAAATGGTTGACGGTTTTGAAGCCAATGGTCAAATTAACGGCACTAATGTATGATATATTAGGCAAGGAGGTGTAGAACTTCAAGTATTCCTAATTTAATGAATTGAAAAATGATAATTATGATTATAATAATAAATAATGATTAATAATAATAAAGCTAACATCGGAAATGGCGGTGAAGTCCGATTCACTGACTTTTATGTCGTTTTTTGTGGTTTTTTCGACGACGGCCAGGTCACTAATTATACACGCTGACTCGACTATAATTTAAAAAAAATATGATTATAATATAATAATATTATTATTATGAATAATAATAATAATTACCTTGGGAATCTGAATATAGAACCCTGATGTTGGATTTAATCAGTGAGGCCATCAAAGTATTGGAATGTTGGTTTCGTAACCTAATAAGTATAACTAATTAATTAATTAATTAAAATTAGTACTTACTTACCTTAACATAAATTAACAATCAACTGATATAACTAGAGTGATTTAAAGAGCTATCAACATCAATTAAGAATAATTAATAGCCAGGACGATATCAAATTTGATACTCAGCAGTATCAAATGTATCGCCGATACCAAAGCCAACACCGAAAAAGCCAACAGCCAATCCTGTAACATCGCAATAATAATAAATATAAAGAAAATAAAAAATGTCCGGAAGTAACCAACTAACAATGAAAAACTGAGGCCAGTGTTCTTATCACTATCTTTTTCGATGATTAGACAGGGTCTTTCGTAGCAGCTTGCCAGCCGATGTAGGCGATCAGTTAGTCTGTGTTTATGATTCACCGATGAGAAATCTAAATTTTAATTGTAATTTGTGAAAAGTATTATTAAATTAGTATGCCATCGTCAAAGTACGAGAACACATATATACACACATACACACACACATATACTGATACATAAATAAAAACACACGAACATACTAACAAACGAAAATACAAATAGGCAAACATTTTTTAAAATATATAAATACCTGAAGCGTGTATTCTACACAAGCCAATCCTGTTACTGACTATGTAATCGCAATCCGAAATTGATTTAATAACGACATTCATCTTATGCGTAAATCTCAACTCTGATAGTAGAGCCTATGTGTGTATGTATGTGTGTGTGTGTGTATGTATGTGTGTATGTATGTATGTGTGTGTATGTATGTACGTATGTATATGTGTGTGTATGTATGTACATATGTATGCATTCATGCATGTATGTATGTATGAATGAATGTATATATGAATGACATTAAAACTAACCTGAGCTGAAGACATCTGCTGGGAACTAATGAGAATGTTTATCGAAGTTTGAGGCCTTTCACAATTGTTAACACTGTCAATACTATTATTTGTAATAATAGAAGTAATAAAAGCAGCAGCAGAAGTAGTAGAAGTAGAAGTAGTAGCAGTAGTAGCAGCAGAAATAGTAGCGGTAGTAGTAGTCGTAGCAGTAGCTGTAGTAGCTGTATAAATTTTATTATTTCTGCAGCTAGTATTGCTATAGTTGTCATAAATTGAGCAGTTTTTAGTATTATTTGTGTTAATATAATTATTACTATTATTATTATTACTATTATTAATATATTTTTTCTTTGAAATGAGACTAGGGCTGGTGAAAGATGGCGATGATGACACCGAAAGATTATTATTAGTAGTAGTAACAGTAGAAGTAGCAGCAGCAGCAGCAGTAATAGTAGTAGTAGCAACAGCAGTAGTAGTAGCAGCAGCAGCAGTAGTAGTAGTAGTAGTGGTAGTAACAAAATCATCGTCATCATCGTCAGTGTTAAACGAAGTACTACTATCGTTAATCATTAATCTTTTTCTTCTTTTCTTAGATTTATTATCATTGCTATTATTATTACTACCTGACTTTCTTTTATTATTGTTATTATTATTAGTAGTATTAGTAGTAGTAGTAGCTTTAGTAGTTGTAGCAGTAGTATTACAGTTACTATTTAGTAACTGAGTGAAAATGACATCGTCATCATCATCTATGTCATCATTATCATCATTATTATTCTTAGTAGTAGTAGTAGAAGAATCGGCTTCTGCATCTTCTTCATCTGAGTAAAAGTAATCCTCCTCATTATTATTATTGATATTATTATAATTGGTAGTAACAGTAGTAATTTGGTGGCGGTAGTAGTAATAGTAGCAACAGCAGTGGCATAAGTACATTAGTAGTAGTAGTAGTAGTAGTAGTAGTAGTAGTAGTATTAGTAGTAGTAGTAGTAGTAGTAAAGTAATAGTAGTAGTAAAGTAGTAGTAACTGTCATTAATATCATCATCGGCATCATCATCATCATCATCATGAACTTCTACGCAACAACGTCATCATCATCATCATCATCATCAACCTGATTCTATGACGCAGAAACTATCTTCCTGATAATGATCTTCCTCCTCGTCATCATCATCATCACCATCACCAGGTATTTGGGAGTACACGTTAAGCTGGATGTCTTGCGTGCCGGGGTATTTTAGACGGTATTTGCTTCGATACTGAAAGAAATTGTTGTTGTTGTTGTAGCTGTTGTTGTTGTTGTAGCTGTTGTTGTTGTTGTTGAGTTGCATGTAAAAGGCCTGCTGGTCTACAGAGTCTGAAGGAAGAAAAATGTTATTACAATAACAAAGAAAAAGGAATAATAAATAATAATAACAACTACCACTATTACTACTATTACTACTACTACTACTACTACTACTACTACTACTACTATTGCTACTACTACCACTACTACTACCACTACTACAATACTTCTACTAAAAACCACATAAGCAAAAAAAACTTTACCTAAAAACTTGGAAGTCATGTGACTTTCGTTATCGATAAAACTATCATTACCATAATCATCGTTACCGTCTTCGTCGTCATCATCATCATCATTGGAAATATCACTTCCGGATTCTTCAGCTTCCAGATCGATAAAATTAGCCGCCGGGTTTTTCCACTTATTACTTTTTTGTCTATGCTTCTCTTTCTTTTTCTCTGGAAATTTCAGGGATTTTTTAGGCAGGCTATTTTTAGATTGCTGTTGTTGTTGTGGTGGTGGTGGTTTTTTCGCAATCTGAAAATCATCATCGTCGTCGTCGTCATCTTGAAATACAAATGATGAATTAGTTTCAAGCAGGAAATAGACGAATGAGCTTAAGAAAGAGTACAAAGAATCCATAATAAAAGCAATAATAATAATAATAATAACAATAAAGCATCAAACCGCTATTGAAATGGCGCAAAAGATTTGGCGCCAAAATCAGATTTGGCGCCAAAGTCTTTCGAGATTTGGCGGCAATCGGAGAGTCGTTTTCACTATCTGATAATATCGCTTTTTTCTAAATTATAAATTTTATCAATGTTAATTATTATATTATTATTATATTATTATTAATATTATCATTAATTAATTAATTATAATTAATAATATCTTATCTAAACCGCCGTAATTAAAAAAAAAATTAAACAGACAGCCATCATAAATATAGACTAACATATTTGGACCTGGCTCGGTTGTAAAATATGGGCGATTCAATTGGCGTTGAACAAGATTCAATAGCGTCTGTACGAACGTATACAAAATAATATCATAATAAACTATAATTTGTGTAAGCATAATTATTAAGTCTAATCATAATTTCTAATTAAGACTACGCTCTCTTTCCAAAAACTACTACACTACTAGTACACACATAGAGACACATAGACACACACACACACACACATGCATTTGAAAAAATTCACTCTACTTGTATTTCCTTAGCACTGAATTCAACATAGACAGACATACAGACAAACACGCGGGCTAAATTAAAAAAAAAGACACAGACAAACAGACACACACACACATATGCACGCACACACACACACGCGCACACGCACACACACGCACACAAACATAAAAAAGTACTTTACTTTTCTGTCCTTGTCTTCTATTCGGTGTTGAAAAAAGCCTATTGTAATTAGTACTATTATTAGAAGTAGAAGTAGTTGTAGCAGTAGCAGCAGTAGTAGTAGCAGCAGTAGTAACAGTATTAAATTCAGGACCTATACGGAATACTGTAAGAGGTTTTACTTTGGTGAACACTTTCTTATTGTTGTTGTTGTTATTATTATTATTGTTATTATTACAATTATTATTATCATAAACAATATTACTATTATTAATATTATTATCATAATTATTATTATTATTAGTCGATTCGCGTTTCTCAGCTTTTTCCATCAGTCTATCTCTGAGGCATTTTTGCGGAGGAAATGAACACTGGATGACGTCATCGTCATCATCGTCATTATTATTATTATTATTACTATTATTATTATTATTATTAACATCATCATCATCATCATTGTCGTCGTTACTTGACCATCTATCGAAGTCGAAGTCCAAATCAAAACATGGAGTATTAAACTGATTATTATTATTATTATTGTTAGTAGTAGTGGTAGTATTAGTAGTGGTGATAGTAGTAATGGTAGTAGTAGTAGTAGTAGTGGTAGTAGTAGTGGTGGTGTTAGTAGTAGTAGTGGTAGTATAGTTTGTTGATAGTTGTGTTGCGTCAGATGTGTTTAGTAGATGGAGAGCCTGTGTGAACGTAAGTTGAGACGGCTCTGATTGCAGTTGTTGATGTTGCAGTTGTTGTAGTTGTTGATGTTGTAGTTGTTGATGTTGTAGTTGTTGATGTTGTTGGAATGAGTTATTCGTGTTGTTGTAACTTATGTTGATGTTATGGTTGCTGTTGTTGTTGTCATCGTAACTATTGCTGTTGTTAACGCCGGTTGCAATGTTATTATTATTATTGTTATTATTATTGTTTATATTATTGTTATTATTGTTGTCGTCGTCGTCTGAAAAGAAGCTAAGGGCAAAATCGTCCAAGAAATTTTGAAAATTAACTCCAGATTCTTTACGAGCCACATCATCATCATCATCACTACCGTCATCATCATCATCATCATTATTATTAGTAGTAGTAGTAAATTTAGCATCATCATCATCACCACCACCGATATTATCATCATGATCATAATCCCCGCCAATGTTATGGTAATTATTAATATTATGACGACGATCTACATAACCATCATCATCATCACCATCACCACCATCATCATCATCACCATCCTTAGTGGCATAAGAGGAATTAGTTGTTGTAGTAGTAGTAGTAATTGCTATATTATTATTATTATTATTTATTTCATCGTCATCATCATCATCATCCTCATCATCATCATCGTTCTCACTCACTGAAATTTCAAACGAATTATCAATACTCTCAACATTATTATCAATATTATCACCGTTATCAAAATTACTATGATCTTCCTTGGAATAATTCTTTATAGTAGTAGCAGCAGTAGTAGAAGCAGCAGCAGTAGTAGTAGTAGCAGCAGCAGCAGCAGCAGTAGTAGTAGTAGCCAAATCGGTAGTTATAGTAGTATTAATGAAAGTAGTATTGATATAGCTAGTATTTTTGATCATATTAGTAAAACTGCTAGCTCTATTGATAGATTTTTGCAGATTTAGACTTATCGCTCTTTTGATTGGCTGGCTTTTCAACGAAGGCGGGCTTGGCATGATGATGTCAGAATCGTCTGACCAATCAGGAACGAGCTTTTCATGATTATTATAATTACTACTACTAATGTTACTATTACTATTGTTACTATTATTATTATTTGTAGTTGTAGAAGTAGTAGTTGTAGTAGTAGTAGAAGTAGTAGTAGTAGTAGCAGTAGTACAAACATTATTAATATTTTTATTATTATTATAAAAATTATTATCATAATTTTTACTATAGCAATCTTTTAGCTCTTCAGAAAGTTCATCCATTAGACTGAGTAACTCAGATGATGATGGTGGTGTCGGAACTCTTAACTTCATTTCGTCATAATCATCATAACCACTACTACCATCATCATTACCATCATAAATACTGTTACTAGTAGCATTAGTACTATTAGTAGTAGTAGTAGTAGCAGTAGTAGTAGTAGCACTAGTAGTAGTAGTAGCAGTAGTAGTAGTAGTAGTAGCAGTAGTAGTAGTAGTAGTAGCAGTAGTAGTAGCAGCGAAAGAGGAAGTAGCAGTAGCAGTAACAGAGTCACCGCCGAGGTTAAAATCGTCATAATTGACATCTATCTTACCGGCATTTCTATATAATTTCTCAATATTATTATTATTTATATTATAATTATTATTATAATTACTATTATTATTTTTATCGTAAGCGTCATCCTTACCACCATAACCGTCATATTTCATCTTCTTGTATGTATTATTATTATTATTTTTGCTACTCTCTTTATTATTATTATTATTATCATCATCATCATCATCATCATCACTATCGATATACTTTCGCTTGAGGCAATGCTTAACTGCACTTCTGGAGTTTAAAATATTTTCGGTTTTTGCCGGTTGGATCTTTGACTTACTATTAACGTTATTATTATTATTATTATTACTATTAGTAGTAGTAGTAGTAGTAGCGGTAGTAGTAGTAGCAGCTCTATTAGTACGGGCAGTATTTTTACATTTCGTTTTTTTATTACCTTGCTTAATGTTATTTTTACTACTACAATTGTTAATTTTGTTGTTGTTGTTATTTTTGTTGTTGTTATTATTATTGTTGTTATTTACATTCTTTGTTATGACGTCATCGCGGTCGAGGTGAAGCAGAAGCTCTGATTGGTAGGGCACGCTTTGCATGAATTCTGAAGTGTGACGTATTTAAATTTCTTAATGTTTTTTAAGTCTTTGTTTTTAATGACTATGCTTATATGTCTATCTATGTTTGTGTGTTTACGCTAGCTATATGGTTTTTGTTATTTGTTTATAAATGAAACATAATAACAAACATAGATATAGAGACATAGACTTAAAATCGTAAACATTCCAACAACATCAACATCAACAACATCAACAACAACAACATCAAAAACATCAACAACATCAACATCAACAACAACAACCCACTTATGACACCAATAAACTCCATGACGTCAACAAAATTTTTGCTCTCCAATGAATGGCTGACCACGCCTACTTCCTGCAACTCGTTCTGTAGCCAACTATGATTGGTCAATGATAAATTGTATCTCGACTCTGATTGGTCTATTGGTTTCTGCACGGAAAATGAAAAAAATTACCAATTGTGGAATGAATTTATTAAAATTAATTTGTCGCTGAAATACATTAAATAACAATGAGCGTAACGTAAACAATAATATAAACAACAAAATTAGACACAATAAAAATGAACAATAGCATAGACAATTATAAACCATTATATAAACAAAGAACAAACAAAAAGACTCACGTGATCGTCAACAGCGCCAAATTTCAAAAATTCCATCCCAGACGATATTGGCGGCAAAGAGTACAGACAATTCCCGCTATTTTCGTCATAAAATTCCCTTTTAAACAAATCAAAGAACTCATCCGTCACTATTTCCTGTTCCGGTTTATTTTTAAACTTCGACGACGACGATCTTTTGCCATTTTTGATCTTCTGACCAACGTTATTATTATTACTGTTGTTGTTGTTGTATAATAGTACTTGTATGTGTATTTTTTCGCAAGTTGGATTAAGGTACTGGGGTACCATGAGGGGATTGTTGTTGTACAGTTGAAGTTTGTTGTTGTTGTTGTTGTTGCGATTGTTGTTGCCATTACTTTGTTGCTGTTGTATCAGTCTTACGATGTTGTTTTTGTGGGATTGGCTAGTGTTATATACCTGCGTGTGTGTGTGTGTGTGTGTGTGTGTGTGTGTGTCTTTATGTGGATGTATGTGTGTGTGTCTTTATGAGGGTGTATGTGTGTGTGTGTGTGTTTTCAAGTGCATGTATGTGTAAGCGTGTCTTTAAGTGCGTGTGTGTGCGTGTATGCATGTATGCATGGTGAATAATGAAATAATGGTACTATTTTTAGAAATTTGTTTACTCAAGGGATATCCGCATACACATATACACACACACACATACAGACACACATGCAAACATCTACACACACACACACAAATAAACACACATGCATACACTGTAACACACACACACACACACACATAAATACCCAAACAAACACACACAAAAACTCACTCATACACCACAAACAAACAGAAACACACACACACACACACACACTTGTTCCTCTTTGCCTTCTGTTACCAACATAACCACTCTCCCTTCTCTCTTTCTTCCCGTTCTACCCATGCGCTGAACTAATCTGAGTAAATGAATGAATGATTGAGTGAATAAATGAATGATACTAATGAATGAATGAATGAATAGATGGATGAATGAGTGAATTAATGAATTGATAGATAAATGAATGATTGAATGAAGGATTGAATGAATAAATAAACAAAAAAATGAATGAATATACAATTAAACAAAAAATGGATGAATGAATAAATAAATAAATAGATGAACAATTGAATGAATGATTGACTGAATGCTTGATTGATTGATTGATTGATTGACGAAACTGACAAAGAAACGGAGAAACAAAGACCTGATAGGACTTTTGTGGGCATCAAAGCAAACAATAAGATCGACCTCCCCAATGTCCAGTCCCTCCTCGCCGATACACGTGGCCACCAGTGTGTTGTAACCCCCTTCACGGAACCTCTTCATCACCTGCATGGATGAAGTAAGTGAATGAATGAATGAATGAATGAGTGAGTGAGTGAGTGAGTGAGTGAGTGAGTGAGTGAGTGAGTAAATGAGTGAATGAATGAGTAAATAAGTGAGTGAATGAATGAAAGAATGAATAAATGAGTGAATGAGTGAAAACGCGCGAATCAATGCATCATGTACGTACAATGGTCTTCCAAGTTCGGGGAAGATATCTTTGAATTCAAGCAGGTCAGAGCTGAATAGCAGCAACAACATGCAACAAACATACTCTCTGAGGTAAGAAGCAAGACTCATTCGCAACAAACAAACAAATAAACAAACAAATTAATAAATAAATATTATGATAAAATAAATAAAAAAAAAGATCAATAATAAGACTCAAATTAGCACCTTAAGTTGGTCTTTCTGATTAAAACCTTTAGCTCCGCCCACGGAACTCGAGTGACCAATCAGGCTCATGGGTTTGACGAGTGGGCGGAGTTTATTTAGCAGCTGGGTTATTTCGTTGACACTGTCCCTGTATGATGAAAATATCATGGCGCGTGTCTCCTGGCCGTCTGAATTAATGAGTGAGCGAGCGAGCGAGTGAATGAATGAATGAATGAATGATGGTAATAATGAATAAACGGAGGAACGATTGAAAGGATGAATGAATGAGTGAATAAAGAATAAAATTAAAAAAATTAACCATTTTGAAATTTAGTAAAATGTCCTATGATGATTTCTTCGAGTTTTTTCAACTTTGGATGGCCATATTTCAGCGGCGGGACAATTTTTTGCGATGATGACGTTGTTGTTGTTGTTGTTGTTGATGATGATGATGATGTTATTTGTTGTTTTTGTTGTTGTTGTGTTTGTTGGGTAAGATTCGGATTGGCGTATCTAGGGTGAAAAATTTAAACGGAAACGACATCAACAAAAAAACAACATCAACAACAACTACAACAACTACAACAACAACTACAACAACAACAACAACAACAACGTCATCAACAACAACAACAACCAACTTTATAGGTTCATAATTATCATTCAAAATCTCGCACAGATTTCTGAACTCACTGACGCTCATCAACTCTGCCTTCATTCTCCCATTAAAATTGCTCTTATTGTCATTATTATAACTTATATTATTATTATTATAATTATTATCATTATAATTATTATTATTATTACTACTACTATTATCAGTAATAAATGTCTTGATGTATGCGTGTAGTGTCCTTAGACCGTGCTGATACATAAGCTCATAGCCATGGTACAGACTCATGCAGATTGCATAGTCACATTCTATGAGGCCTCTCTGAGATTTCTGCAACAAGTAAAATTATGAAATTATGACTGTAATTATTAATTAATTAATTACATAATTAACAATGATAATATCTCTTTGAGATATCTTCTTTGGACATAACAATGATATCTTTTTGAGATATCTTCTTTGGATATAACAATGATGATATCTCTTTGAGATATCTTCTTTGGATAGTGTAGGCAGACGAATCTATGAATAGCTACAACTATAAATAGTAGCAGTAATAACGACAATCACAACAATAATAACAATAATAATAACAATAAAAATAAAAACAACAACAACAATAATAATAATAATAACAATAATAATAGTAGTGATAATAATAAGCCATAGCCCCAATCCATACCGTCAAATTAGATGGGGTGTTCTTTCGATACATCTCCCGAGCCTTCAGGATCATAAATTTCGAAAGATGTCTTATATCTTTGTTGTAAATGGCGCCAAACTTCCGGAGTCTTTGGATGAAGACGTTGATTATCTTTTGAGGATAAAAATAGATGAACAAATTAACATCATCATCGTCGTCATCATCATCGTCATCGTCACCCATTATCATCATCATCGTCGTCGTCTTCACCACAATCATCATCATCATTGTCGTCACCTTAAGGTATAGGTCTCTGATGATGTTGATCTCATCACCCATCGCAATGACGATCTAATTGTGATAATAATGATGATGATGACGTATTTTGAATGAGTGGAAGAATGATTAGGTAGATGAATGAATGATGAAAAAAAAAAGAGTGATCAATTTACTAATCAATCCATCTCTCGATCAGTCATCTCATCCGTTCATTCATCCATCCATCAATCTATCTATCCATCCATCAATCTATCTATCCATCCATCCACCCATCAATCCATCGATTCACCCATCAATCCATTCATCCATCCATCCATCCAATCATCAATCCATTCATCCATCCATCAATCTATCTATCCATCCATCCACCCATCAATCCATTCATCCATCCATCCATCCAATCATCCATCCATCCACCCATCAATCCATTCATCCATCCAATCATCCATTCATACAAATTTATATTCTGAAAATATTTATTAGTCTCTAAAGACGTGACCGTGTGGCGTGTTAAAAAATGTAAAATTTGCAAGCAAATCTGTGGAAAGCCGAACGAATAAAATCCGCCGACAAGAAATTCTTCTGCGAAGTTTTAGGAATTTGTTATCCAAATCAATTCATCCACCCATCAGCCAATCAATCAATCGACCAATTTATCCACCCATCATCCAACCAATCAATCGATCCATCCGTCAACCAATGAACCTTTTCGATTTTTCTATGATGTGTGTATGGTTGGATGTCTAAGCTTTCCTCGGTTCTCAGCTCGATGTGTGATATAAGCAGGTTGTTAAGAACTTGCTGAACGGCCTGCCATTTTAGTCAGTCAGTCAATCGATCAATCAATCAATTGATCAATCAATCAATCAATCAATCAATCAATCAATCAATCAATCAATCAATCAATCAATCAATCAATCAATCAATCAATCAATCAATCAATCAATCAATCAATCAATCAATCAATCAATCAATCAATCAATCAATCAATCAATCAATCAATCAATCAATCAATCAATCAATCAACCAACCAATCAACCAACCAACCAACCAACCAATCAATCAACTAACTTTGATATCACTCCCAGGAGTAGCACTAAGGGCCAAAATTCGAAATTCACCCTCATACCTGGATAACTCTCTGACCACCTAAGCATAACAAAATGATAAAATAATACATCATCATAAATGCCTAAATACCAACTAATAAAAATGCAAATTGTAAACGCTGACCAATAAAAATGCAGTATTATAAATATCCACCAATCAAAACAGACCTGACAGTAGGCATGGTTGCCAAGAGCTTTATGAGCCTCGTCAATGACAAGACATTTGACCTTGAGGGCGGGGCAGACGCCTCGTTGAAGGTCATTCATCATCACTTGAGGAGTTAGGTAGAAAGATCTCTTTGATATCCATGATTTCTTTCGCACTTCTGGCGGCATGGCACCTGTGTTTGTTTGTTTGTTTGAGTGATTTTTAAGATTGTTATGTTGCTTGCTGTAGGTGGTGGTGATGGTGGAGTTGTTCGTTCGTTCGTTTGTTTGTTTGTTTTCATGTTTGTGTTTGTTTGTGGTGTTGTTGGAAAAAAATGTTTCGAAAATTATTAAATTCTGTTCCAAATCGATCTTTTAAATTATGACTTCTGGAACTAATGACAAAAAACAAATTACAATAAACACATCACCTGCCCTAACTACCCTAATTACACTAACGACTAACCACACTAATTACACTAACCAGTCATCTCGGCAGTGGTCTCCATGGGAATCCCCATGATGTTGTGGCAGGCTTCAATTTGCTGAGCAACAAGTGGTTTAGTCGGAGCCATGAAAATAACTTTCCCTTCGGGGTACCATCTGTAAAAATTGTACATCACTACAGCCGCCACAAATGTTTTACCTAATCCGGTAGGTAGACAGACTAGTGTATTGTTATAAAGGGCTTTCTGAGAAATGTTGTACTGATAATTTCGAATCGGTTGATTGGATGGGTAGATCCACGTTCGACCAGCTGATATGTCAAATCCATCACAAATATTTGTGGTCCTTGTGTTATTTTGATCTTTAGAAGTTGTTTTTGTTGCTGGAATTATTATGTGCTTGTTAGTTGGGTTGTTGATGTCGCAGGTTATATTTAGATTAGAGCTATTGAGTGTAAAATTTAAATTTTTTTGACAAGTTAGATGATGTCTATTGTCATCACTAATTGATTTTGCCGAAATAAGCGTTTCATTTGTTTCAATGAGCATATTTTCATCAGGAATTTCGTTATTAGTCTCGTTTTCAATGGCAGAATTTCCTTCTTCAATAATCTCATTCATATCCAGATCACTATCTCCCCACTCAATGTCAAAATTGGCCTCTTCACGCACATCACTGATTTCATGTTTGTTTAAATGGGCAGTTGATGTGGTAGGGACTAAGTTATCCGGGTTTGTTTTAGGAAAATATTCATCTTTCAAACTTTCTTGCATGGCTTGTAGTAATTCCTGATCACTGAAATCATCTTGGTGGTGTGAACTTGATTCTCTTCTTAGTCGTAGATTGTTTCCTTGGGTGGTTTTATCTTTTTCACCAAATGATTTCCAAGTTTGAAGAAGAGTTCGTTGTTGTTTGTTGTTAGGATTCATTTATTTATTTTATTTTAAATTAATTTAATTGAAATTAATCACATATTATATAAGTTTAGTTACCCAAATTTAAAAAACTTAAGTTCCCGAGATTAGTTAATGTTAAATTGTAAACAATAATCTCTTTGGCAAAACTTTTATTAAGTTCTAAAAGGTACCAAATATTTTTTGTACCAATCTAATGGCTGAATGGCTGAGCAGCTTATTTTGATTTGAATACATGTATTATGACGTCATAATGTCTTCATACGTAATATTTACTTAATAAATTTAAAATTAAACGTAAATAAAGTTATATTTTAATTGTTCTCTTGCATTGGTTGTCAATAAAATATAGAATAATTTTTAAAATTTGCACATTAATATGTATAAGTCTCAATCTAAATTATTTTCTAAAGTTCTTATCAGATATATTAATTGAACCTAAACGCTAAGGTTTACGATCGTCTTCTTGTTCTCACTTCTTCTTAACTCGTGTTAAAAACTTTTTTGCTAAATTTGCATTTGCTTTTTCTTGCCCTTTTCTCTGGAACTCTCTACCTCCTTCTTTGACTACTTCATCCCTTACGAAGTTCAAAGCGGATCTCAGGACCTCCATCTGTTTGCAAAATTCATTGAGGAGCGCTTTGAAACATCGCGGAAATAGCGCTTTACAAACTATAATTGATTAATTGATTAATTGACTGATTGTTGATCGATCGATCGATTGATTAATTAGTTTGATTTTAATTTGAATATTAAGCCGATCGGTGAGCTTAGAAGAGAATGAAAAAGCAGACAGAACAGAACGTACAAAATATAAAAAGTAACAAGCCCAAAAAATCAAACCCGCAGAAAAAGTTACTAAACGTTTTTTTCTATTTAAAGTTTTATTTCATTTTTTAATTTAAATAACTTGACTAGAGTAAATTAAAAACTAATTTTTTCCTTAATCACAAACTGATCAAATACTAAGATTAAATAATTTCAAATATTTCAATGAACACAACATAAAAAAAGCATTTTATTACATTAAATTAATTCCCAATGTTAAAGTCTTTTCTATAGAAAAACTCATCTTGAGAGTGCGAAATATTAGTACGGTAATAAAGGTTAGTTTCTTCGAAAAATTTTACTAATCTCTGACGTTTCTCTTCCATTTCGGCCTCGTCTCCCAAAAAAATGGCATACTCAACTCCCAAAATATCGATGCGAACTTCGTTAAAATCTAACGTCTTCAGAATTTCCAGTTCAGATCCTTCAGTATCCAGAGAGAAATAGTCAACATGAGTGATGTTCAAATGATGGAAAAGATAACTTAAAGGTATGCACTCTTTGGTTTGGGCTTTATTCCAGTTTTTCGGATGTGTCTTATCATACGATTTTCCAATACCACCTACCAAAAATATCGGAACAAACTGGTAATCTGCAACTATTTTACTGGTTGATAAACAGCCATGATAAGCGTAGACGTTTCTGTTTTTTGTCAACAGTGTAGCGAAGGATTCGTCGTTAGCTTCGATCAACAAACCTGTCCAATTCCGGAGAACTTCGAAGAAGAGTGTGTTGGATTGCGTTTCTCCATCGGCGGCACCACATTCAATGAAGAAGCCGTTAGTTTTGTTTCGTAGCAGCTTGTCTATTATGTATGGAGTGCCGGTTTGTGGCCAGGATCTGTGATCGTAACTTCGTAAATTCGGGCGACCTTTGTTCCGTGGGGGTAGATGCACATTCAACTTTGTCTTTCTGTAATTCTCTTCAAAATTTTTTTCCGCTTCATGGATAAATTTCTGAAATGCAAAGAAGAGAATATGGTAAAACAGTTTGCCGTCAACAATTATTTAAATACGCCTATAATTAGTGTTGTTATCAATCCTTTTCCAGTTAATACACAAAAGAACTAAAGAAGAAGAACAGAGCGTCTGCGAATTTGCGTGAATCCACGCATTACATCCAACATTCAAAATATCTCATTTGGACGCCGAATGTTCTCAGTCGTAGCAGCAAAGACTCTACAACTTTTCAATGCGATAAATTTTATGTGGTAAGCTAGATCTACTTGCATTTGAACCCGGAGACTGCAAGAGCAAATTCAGACGCTTTAGACATTATACAATTTTATCTACCTCCACGTATTACATCTCACAGAAATAAATGTATGCTCCATTGAAATTTCAATTTTAGAAAAGTTTAAAAATATATTTTAAAATAAATAAATAAATATAATAATAAATAATATATTAGATAAATAAAACAGCAATTAATATTTGGTTATAGTTGACTAATAAAATAGAAATTCCTAACCATTTGTCGAATGGCTCCATAACGGTCAACAAAGTATGCAACAATCATTATAACAACCACCCCCAACATCAACATTGTCAATACCTTCCTTATCTGCCTATAACAAAAAAAAATATTTTCTTAAATTTTATAATAATTATAATACTTACTAGTTATAATAAAAAATGTCAGATTGGAACTGTCCTCTGCCTTTAATTTTGCTCTATTATTAAAATTTTTCGAAATAAATTTTATCTTTATCTGTATTATCACAGTTGATATAGTTATTAATAGAAGTAAAAGTAGTAGCAGCAGCAGCAACAGCAGTGTTAGTAATATTAGTAGTACTAGTAGTAATAGTAATTGTACTAGTATTGTATTAATTTTATATGACCTCATGTTTTATTTCGGAATTTTGTTTCAAAATAACGCTTCTAATTTAAATAAAAGTTATGGAATATAATAAAAGATTTCTAGTTAAAAATCGTAAATAGGTTAATGTATACATTTATACATATAATTGATATGTATATAAATATACAATGCATGTCTATGTATATTGTTTAGTTATAAACTTAATATAGATATTTACATTGGATATATATATATATATATATATATATATATATATATATATATATATTAAATATCTTGATATGTTCTTCTGTTTCTCGACGAGTTTTATTAATCTCTGTCTACGGCTGGGTAAAGTACCCGAGCATTTCAAGCATTCTAGAATTGTACAAATCCTGAAAACACTGGCTGTGATGGTGATGAGATTTTGAACTATAGACCAATTTATAATCTGTCGTTTTTTTTCAAAAACCATGGAACGTGTTGTCTTGAGGTGTCTGCCGAAGTACCTGTGGATGAAAATAATTTAATGCCAACTCATCAGTCTAGATATGGCAAATACCACTTCACTGAAACTGCTATATCACCAGCTATATATTATCAAATTTATTTGCAGATGCAGATGATCAAAACATAACGGTTTTATCATTTTTAGATATGTCATCGGCAGTTGATTGTGTTGACCTTAATATTCTTCTGTCTAGATTATGCTCTACTTATGGTGTCTCTAGTGTTGTTCGCAAATGGTCCGGATCCTATCTCACTGACAGTACACAACAGGTTGCATTTAAAAACTCAGAGCCAGATGTAGCATTGGTGTCATCCGGAGTGCCGCAAGGATCTGTCTTGGGGCCCATCCTATTGCTGCTCTACATATCCGACGTAATTAAAATAATTAATCCATATGGATTTGTTTGTCATGCCTTCCTTTGCTGATGACATTCAGATGTTGGTCACCGGTCCTTCAAACTTGCCTAGAAATGAAATCGACTGACAATGAATGAATGCATGGCGGAGATTGGTCAGTGGATGGCAATGCAAGTTGAATCAATGCAAGACGCAGTTGCTTCCAGTTGGAACATGGCAGCAGTTGACAAAGATAAACATTAATTCCACCAAAATTGGAGATGTCAATATATCCTTCAGTACACAGCTTCCAATCTTGGGGGTCTTCTTGATAGCAAATTGTCCATAAAGGACCCCATCAAAAATGATATCTGTCTTTCGTATTTCGCGCCAAAAAACTTTATATTGCGTTAGATATTTGTTAGACAGACCATCAAAGGATGGGGTAGTCCATGCTTTCATATCAACACGTCTGGATTACTGCAATAGCTAGTTTTATGGTCTTCCTACAAAGTCAATTGCAATTTTTTAGTCGGTTCAAAATAGGGCTGTTTAACTTCTAGCCGGTAAACTAAAATTTGACCCGTGTGACGCCAATTTCGCATGAACTGCACTGGCTGAAGGTTGAGAAAAGAATAATTTTCAAGATCGCGGTAATCGTACACTGATCGTTAAATGGGTTGTCACCAGGATATATTTCAGACAAATTTTCTAAAAAAAGAGCCTGCTCAAAGTTCGCATCTACGGTCGGATGATATGAATTTGCTGGTGGTTCCGGTCGTAAGACGATTGCAGTTTGCTTCGAGAGATACTGGGGTTGCTGGTCCGACCCTTTGAAACAGCCTACCGGCATCAATGAGAAGACCTGGAATTTGTCTTTCTTTGTTTAAAAAAAAATTTGAAAATATTTTTATTTTTCGCTTGAATCATCAAGAAAAGGCAAAAGTTTTTTTATTCTACGTAGATGAAAATAAGAACTTCTAGCAGCAATATTAATCTGAAAAGAAAGAGACATACCTGAATCAAGGATAAAGCCTAGACTACGAAACTTTTGAGAAACATAAAGAGTTTAAGAATCAGTTAAGATAATAGGAGAAATAGTAATAGAGTGTTTAGATCTATTAAAACAAATTAATTCAAATTCAGAAGGATTAAGTTTAAGACAGATAGAGTCAGACTAAGCGATAATTGAAGAAAGACATAGAGATAGATTATGAAGAACACTATTGGGATTAGATAGAGGAAAAGAAGTATAAATATAAGAATATATGTAATGATGATGGCGACGTATTTTAAGCTTATGATGTTGCTCTGACGTCACTTGCGTTTGCGACAATACTTTATTATTGCTTGACATAAAAAATGTATGAATGAACGAACGAACGAATGAATGAATGAGTAATAAAATGAATGAATGAATGAATGTGCAAACAAAGAAATGAACAAACGAGTAAACGAACGAATGAACGAATGAAATGAATATTTGAAAAAGAGTTGCAACAAGATGAACAAAACGATTGAGACTATGATATGAAAAAATTTCTCGCTTCATCTACTAAATTTCTCGCTTCATTTTCTAAACTTCTCGCTTCATCTCCTGCATAAACACACACACACAAAACACACACACACAACACACACTCACAGATACACACACAGATACACACATACATACACAAACATATGTATATGTGTGCGTGTGTATGTATGTGTTATTTATGAAATGTGAATAATTTTGCATAACAATACCAATAAGCCATACAATGATGATGATAGTGTACATACACACACATACATATATACAAAAACACACACATACATACACACACATACATACGTATAAATGAAATGCGTGTTCACGCTTCAGTTATTTGCAGTTATTCCGATTTTATTGTGTTAGTGTGATTGACTGAATGAATAAATAAATGAAGGAATACAAAAATAGAATTAGTGAATGTTTGTATAATATTGTTTTGTGTACAATTTTGTGTATATTTCATTGTGTATTTGTGTATATATTTGTTTGTAACCCTGTATATATGTACGTATGGTTGTACATATGTATGCTTCCATTTCTGTATTTATGTTTTTGTATATATATGCCCAGATATGTTTGTATATATATGTATGCCCAGGTAAGTTTGTATGTATATCTGTATGTTTGTATGTTTGCCTGTCAGTATATTTTTATGTATGTCAGTATAAATGTGTATGTTTTGTTTGTATATGTATGTTTGTATATGTATGTTTGTATATTTTTGTATGTATGTATGTATGTATGCATACCTGTTAATGTCTCTTAATCTTTCGTTGAATTTTTTCAAAGGTTGTGGAGGCGCTGGTGTGTAGTTAGAAGTTGGAAAGATGTTTGGTCATTGACGAGGTATGTATGTTGTTGTTGTTGACGTTGTTGTTGTTGACGTTGTTGTTGTTGCTGCTGTTGCTATTGTTGTTGTTGCTGCTGCTGCTCTGCTGTTGTTGTTGTTGTTGCTGCTGCTGTTGCTGTTGTTGACGTTGTTGTTTTTATTGTTGTTGACGTTGTTGATGTTGTTGTTGTTGTTCAAAAATGCATGCTAGCACCAACATATTTTCTGCTGTCTAGTGACATGCTACTAAAAAAACCAGCACCCGTATTAGACAAATAGAAATACCAGTAGCATAGCTTGGAATCACGAAACAATGTTGACATCTGGGGAAATGGTTGAAAGTCAAAATTTCTCAATTCGTCACCATCATTTTCTTTCACCATCACCGTCATTATCATCTTCATCATCGTCATCATCGTCATCGTCGTCATCATCATCCCCATCATCATCTAACCATACAACTGATCTACTCTGGTTTCTATAGCCATTATCATCATCTCTATCATCGTCATCATCATCAACATCATTATTATTTTTATCATTATATAATAATGATAATAATAATAATGATAATATTATATTATATAATATAATAATGATAAAAATAATAATGATGTTGATGATGATGACGATGATAGAGATGATGAATATTATCATTATTATTATTATCATTATTATTATTATTATTATTATTATAATAATAATAAGTATCATCATTATCATAATACTTATTATTATTGCTATATTATTGTGAAAGGTGGATGGTCTGCTCGCTGCGAAGTCGTCGTCGGTTAATTGGACCGACTGAGATCCGCTGACAGCACTAATGTATTACCGACGCTACCGGTTCCGATACCGATTTTTGTTCCGATACCGATACGGCCGGCTGTATTCACGTCATCGTCATCATATCTGAAACTACTGTTGTTTTGGCTGTAATCATTGTAACGTTGTTGTTGTTGTTTGGGGGCTGTCCTGTTTCATTTGATACTGTTTGACCGACCTTTTTTAGAAAACGCTTGTCGCATGTTTGTTATCCGTTATGGGCAGCCGTTGTGATGACGATGATGATGTTAACGACGATGATGATGATGGTGATGATGATCGTGATGATGACGGTGATGATGATGATCGTGATGATTGTGTAAATAATGACAGAGGTAGCCAATGTAATGAGGATGAAAAAGTAATTCAATAAAAAGAAAAAGAGAAAGAAAGAGAAATATAGAAAAAAAGATTAAAGGGAGAGAGAGGGAGAAAGAAAGATAGAGAGAAAGAGAGAGAAGATGACGCCATCTTTCTTTTTACTCCTCATCATTAACCATTCAGTCAACCAGTCAATCGATCAATCAACTAACCAACCAACCAGTCAACCAACCAACCAATCAACTAACTTTAATATCACAACCTGGAGTAATGGCTTAATGGCTGAGCAGCTTATTTTGATTTGAATACATCGATTATGGCGTCATAATATTTTCATAGGTAATATTTACTTAATAAATTTTAAATCAATCTATTTGAGTAATAAATGGGAATAAACTAACATTTTAAATTAAGTTAATATTTTTCTTCTCTTACATTGGTTGCCTATAAAATACAATAATAGTTTCTAAAATTTGCACAATAATGTATAAGTCTTAATCTAAATTATTTCCTAAGTAATTATCAGATATATTAATTGGACCTAAAATTAATCATTGCTTATAAACGCTTTTGAGATGACAATTTAAAAAGCGTATATTGATAATACTAATACTAAAAACGCCCCCGCTTACGATCGTCTTTTTGCTTTCACTTCTTAACTCGTGTTAAACACATTTTGCAAAATCTGCATTTGCTTTTTTTGGCCATTTTCTCTGGAATTCTCTACCTCCTTTTCTGACTACTTCTCCATCACTTACGAAGTTCAGAGCGGATCTCAAGACCCATCTGTTTGCGAAATTCACTGGGGAGCTCTGTTGAACAACACGGAAATAGCGCTTTACAAACTAAATGATTTATTGATTGATTGAGTAATTTGATTTTAATTTGGAAAAGCCGGTCGGTGGGCTTAGAAAAAAAATGAAAAAGCTGTTTCTTCAGCACACTTTTTTCGAACTACCATATAGATAAAAAGATATCAAAGGATAAAAGGTTAAAGGTCAATTACACTCTTCCAAAGTTCAGAGAATTTAAAAACACGCACAAACATCGTACATGATTATATGCTAAACGACGCATCACACAAGAAGCATGTGATAGGCTGGGACCGTTTTGTCATATTCGAACTGCGAAACAGCTCCAGGCGACCTCAACCGCCAAAATGCCATTAGGCCATCAAAAATTATATTAAAAATAAATCAACAAAATATGGTAAAAATACTAAAACGAGATAAATTTTTTTTTAAAACTATCAATTACGACCCGACAACAGACACAAAAAAAACCTAAACTAGAAAGAAAATTGAAAACAATAAATGGAATAAGAATTGGACACAAAATCAGATTAGCCCACTCATATATAACTTTTTTCTTAATCACGAACTAATCAAAATACTAAGATTGAATAGTTTCAAATATTTCAATAAACACAACCTAAAAAAGCATTTTATTACATTAAATTAATTCCCAATGTTAAAGTCTTTTCTATAGAAAAACTCATCTTGAGAGTGCGAAATATTAGTACGGTAATAAAGGTTAGTTTCTTCGAAAAATTTTACTAATCTCTGACGTTTCTCTTCCATTTCGGCCGGGTCTCCCAAATAAATGGCATACTCAACTCCCAAAATATCGATGCGAACTTCGTTAAAATCTAACGTCTTCAGGATTTCCAGTTCAGATCCTTCAGTATCCAGAGAGAAATAGTCAACATGAGTGATGTTCAAATGATGGAAAAGATAACTTAAAGGTATGCACTCTTTGGTTTGGGCTTTATTCCAGTTTTTCGGATGTGTCTTATCATACGATTTTCCAATACCCCCTGTCAAAAATATCGGAACAAACTGGTAATCCGCAACTATTTTACTGGTCGATAAACAGCCATGGTAAGCGTAGACGTTTCTGTTTTTTGTCAACAGTGTAGCGAAGGAGTCGTCGTTAGCTTCGATCAACAAACCTGTCCAATTCCGGAGAACTTCGAAGAAGAGTGTGTTGGATTGCGTTTCTCCATCGGCGGCACCACATTCAATGAAGAAGCCGTTAGTTTTGTTTCGTAGCAGCTTGTCTATTATGTATGGAGTGCCGGTTTGTGGCCAGGATCTGTGATTGTAACTTCGTAACTTCGGGCGACCTTTGTTCTGTGGGGGTAGGTGCACTTTCAACTTTGTCTTTCTGTAATTCTCTTCAAAATTTTTTTCCGCTTCATGGATAAATTTCTGAAATGCAAAGAAGAGAATATGGTAAAATAGTTTGCCGAAGGAAAAAAAGAAAAAAAGCGTCAAACATCAAAGAAGTAAACTTTGACCATAAATATGCTCATAAATCTTCAAAGTAGCATATGAAATTTCTAATCAAATGAATTTTTAGAATTTAAAAATTTTTTAGAATTTTAAGAAAAAAAAATTTTTCAATAATAATAATAATAATAATAATAATAATAATAATAATTTGTGTAAGTATATCTGTTCACTCGCATATAAAAGATATTTTTTAGTCAAAATTTAATTTGAAATTACTTTGAAATTAGCAAATTATATGAAAGATGAAATTACTAAACTACAAATTACCAATCACTTAAAAATTGAATTATTGTAATTTGAATTACGTAATTTCGTTACTTGAATTACATTACTGCCTATCTCTGTACATATTAATAAAATAAAATAAATAAGAGACAAAATTAGATATGTATTTTCTTAAGGCCCGATAGGATGGTAAGTCGTGGATTAGTTTGGCTGCAATAAGTTTAAGGCGCATTTTAAATAAAAAAATATTATTAATATTTTTTAAACTATAAGGAATAACACAGTCCCATAGCAATGGAGCAGTAATTGATAAGCTATTTTTTATAACATTCAATCTAGATGGCTAAATATAAAAAGTGTGATTTTGTCTTGTTTTTAAAGATTTTATGTTATTCGAAAACTTCAAGAGATTTGAAATAGATTTAATTAATAAATAGATTCAAGAGATTTAATTATAGTTGATTAACAAAATAGAAATTCCTAACCATTTGTCGAATGGCTCCATAACGGTCAACACAGTATGCAACAATCATTATAACAACGACCACCAACATCAACATTGTCAATACGTTCTTCATCTGGCTATAATAAAAAATATATTTTTCTAAATTTAATAATCATTATAATACTTGGTATTTATATTAATAAATGTCAAATTGGTACGGTCCTCTGCCTTTAATTTTGCTTTATTATTAAAATTTTTCGAAATAAATGCTATCTTTATTAATCTTTATTTGCACAGTTGATATTGTTATTAATAGAAGTAAAAGTAGCAGCAGCAACAGCAGTGGTAGTAATAGTAGTAGCAGTAGTAATATTAATTGTACTAGTATTAGTATTAATTTTATATAACCTCATGTTTTATTTCGGAATTTAAATTCAAAATAACGCTTCTAATTTAAATAAAAGTTATAGAATATGATAAAAGTTAAAAAGTTAAAAATCATAAATCATTCTAGTTAAAAATCATAAATAGGTGTATGTATACATTTATACATATAATTGATATATCTAAAAAATTACAATGCATGTCTATGTATATTGCTTGTATATATAGTTATATATTCTATAAATTCTACCGAATATTGTAATATTCTACAGAATATTGTAAAAATTATAGTCTATTACCAGCATAGTTATATATATATATATATATATATATATATATATATATATATATATTCCAAACTGGAGTACCCTTAAAGAACCTTTGGATACAAAGAACCTTGAAAGAACCCAAAGAACCTGCATCCCACGTTCATTATGAATATATATATATATATATATATATATATATATATATATATAAACAAAAATATATACCTATATATAAATAAATAGATATTTATATATAAATACATGAGAGAGCAACTAGACGAATCAATTTTCATAGATTAAAGACATTCCATAATAAATGTCCCCTATTATAATTTGCGACTAGACGAATCAATACTCATAGAACAAAGGCATCCGATATTAGATATTCAACAATGGGCAATTGGAATTCTTCCTAGCAATAAATTTAGAAACAGAGGAATCATCGATAATGAAAACATGTAAAAGTGTTATAATGAACGAAGTTGAAGATTGCAAAACTTATTAAATGAGCGTTGGGTGTTCACTTTGAACAAACAAGGAATCAACAAAGTAGATTAAAGACACAGTATCCGGTCACATTAATTCAATTCTCTTTAAGGCTTCAAACAATAGTGACAATAGTAATCTTACTCTTCTTCTTGCTCTTGACTTTTCCTCTGCTTTTGATACTGTTGACCATACTATTCTCTTGAGGCTGCTAGATCTTGTTTTAATATTACTGAAACTTGTCTATCTTGGTTTTCTTCTTATCTCTGTAATCGTTTTGCTTCTGTTGTTTTCAATAATTCTACTTCTAACTCATCTACTCTTACTTTCAGGGTATCTCAGGGTTTCATCCTTGGCCCTCTTCAATTTTTATACTCTACATTTTTGATTTACCTCATTATTATATATATATATAAATTTTACAATATTCTATAAATTCTACCGAATGTTTGGTGTTAATATGTTTTTAGTTCGTTTTTTTCAATTTTTCTCACTAAAGTTTTTTGGTGATCGTTTAGTTTATTAAAATTCAAAATAAACTTATTTTCCGAATTCATGCTGCAAAAAGGCCATATTTCGATTCCAAATGAATCATCTTCAGTGCTTTCTGTTGTTTATACGTTATACGTTATGTTAAAACTTTAGTGAGAAAAATTGAAAAAACGAACTACAAACATATTAACGCCAAACATTTGGTAGAATTTATAGAATATTGTAAAAATTATGGTCTATTACCAACACACACACACACACACACACACACACACACACACACACACACACACACACACACACACACACACACACACACACACACACACACACACACACACACACACGGTTTTTTATTTAGTTGTTACAATCTTGAGTTTTGGAACTCTCATGAAATTTTATAAATTACTGCATTAATTATGGTCTTTTATGTATGTATGTATGTATGTATACATATATATGTATACATACATATATATATTATATATATATATGTATAGAAATTTATAGAAATGCAATTATTGATATATATATATATATATATATATATATATATATATATAATATGTAGATATTTATAATGAGTGTATAATAATATGTGACTCAAATGGTTACCATGGAAAATGTGAAAACAAGCGTTAGGTAGGTAAACAGAAATAATTCGAAAGAAGAATTTGTTTGCTCTTACTCAGGCAGCCGATAAGAATATTATAATTAGCACATGTCATCTGTTTCTCAAAAATTTAGGCACGCACAACTGCACTGCACAACTGAATAATTTTTAAATGAACGCATCAATCGATGATTTGAGAACATTTTAATTTAATTAACGTAAAACGTGTTATATAAAATTGTTTGAATGCCAGGACATTCCCATCTTCAGGGGCTATGCAATGTGTGCAATGGACGTGTATTCACGTACAATGGTGTGTGTGTGTGTTTATGTCGTTTATAAATCTCGTGCAAATAAATATGGTGATGTATAATACACAATGCATCAGTTCACCGTTCATATAGTACGAAGTGAACAGAGGACGGTTTGTATTTTTACTTTCTATTGGTGTTGCAATTTAGTTTGTTTCAAGTGTATGTATGTATGTTTGTATGTATGTACGATTTTCTCCTAATTGTTCATCAACAACACAAATACACACACACACGAACGGACACAAAATTTGATTGAATTTATATTTAATAGAAATCGAAACCACTGCAAAGTTGAATACTTAACCATAGATGTATCCATGTATCTCTTGATCTGGATACAACAAAATCTCTGATCCATGCGTTTGTGGTCAGTCGGGTTGATTATTGCAACAGTTTGCTGAGCGGATGTCCGAAGTCAACAATATATGGGATAAAATCAATACAAAACAGGGCAGCGAAGCTTATAGTACAAGGAAATAAATATGACCGTGTGACCCCAATTTTTCGTGAATTACATTGGCTGCCAATTGAAAGCAGAATCGTTTTCAAAGTTTTGGTGATGATGAAACGATGTAAGCAAGGTTCGGCTCCGAAATATCTAATAGATCTGTGCAAAAAAACACCAATAACAGTAGCGGGTAGATTCTTAAGATCTTCCAAAAACAATGATTTTCAGAAACCGTTGGTAAACTCATCAATGGCGTCAAGAAGTTTTGCAGTGTATGGCCCAAGGATGTGGAATGATTTGCCAACAGAGCTGAAAACAAATGAGATTGATGAAGTGATTTTTAGAAAAAGAATCAAAGCGCACTTGTGGGATAAAGCGTTTGTGAGAACTTGAACGAGCGCTATATAAACTCTACATATATATATATATATATATATATATATATATATATATATATATATATATATATATATATATATATATATATATATATATATATATATATATATATATATATATATATATATATATATATATATATATATATATATATATATATATATATATATATATATGTCTAACAGAAGGATGTTTTTTTATTTTTACATAAACACTCTACATAAAGTTGTTAGTACTAAAATGACGTCACTTTGAACAACAAGTTACTTTTCCTAATCATAATTTTCATGTCATAGTTTGGAGATACGTTTTTTTAGTTGGTTTGTGTGTATGTGTGCGGGTGTGCGCGTGCGTATGAAACCTAGAAAAAATAACAAAGAAAACTAAACACTAAATAATAACTTCAAAAAGATTTTCCTCCCTCCATAAACTTTTTTGTAAACAACTAACTTAAAGTACGTTCTATTGTTTTGGTTTGCACGTGTAGGTTTAATTCATGTGTAAATCTTCTAACTTTTTTCATCTCCGATAAAAATCAAAAAACATAATAAATCCAAACAGGAACATGAACATTAATTTACGGCAAGACTCGTACTGGGGGGGCCTAACTTTGGCGCCTCCCCTACAACAACAACAACAACAACAGCCGTCAAAATTAACCCGTCAACAAAAACGATTGAAGTATTTGGAAAATAGAAAGCGTAAAATAGAGAAATTATTAAATTTAAAAAAAAATTTTCAAACTGCTGCCACAACTTTTCCTAATACCAAAGAACCTAATTTTTGTGACTTTGAATCCAACTCCTACCAACCAGTTTACAATAAGAACTTTTCCAAAAAGGGTAAATTTTCGGGAAAGAGGTATTATGTCTATGAGGCATCTGATAGTAATGCTGGATCTACTGGAAATAAAACAAAAATGCTGCAAAATGTCTTTCCACTACCAGGCCTAACATGTGAAGATGGCGTTAATAATTCCTATGAGAATGTTCTTAATGACGATTTTATACCTTTATCTTCATCATCGACGTCGTCTGTAAAGCTAAAGAAATCAAAATATTTTAGAAAAAATGTTAATGAAAGTCATTTAGATTTTTTAAACAAGAATAAAAAAGTTAAAATATATGCCCCTAGTGATAATAATAGCAAATCCAGAAAACATAGAAAGTTTAATAAAAAATATGATAAGAGTAGAAATGATGCTGATACTAAAGATGACTTTAATGATGATGTTGCTATTTATGTTGATGATAATGCTGGTGACTATAGTGATGATTGCGATGTGGTTTGTATTGCTGATGATGATGATGATGATAAGGATGATGATGAGGATAATATCAGTAAAAATGATGTGAATCATGACAATGAGGGGAGATTTAATAGTGAGACTTTAGAAAATTTGAAAGAAAAATCTAAAAAGATTCTCAACTTCAAGAAGAAGTCTGTATTGTTATTTTTGTGTGTGTGTGTTTTTCATTTATTTTCAGTTTAAACAATATTTTCAAATTTCATACCAATCAATTTAAAAGTTGAAAAATTGAAAAAATATACCACATAAACTTATAATGATGACGATAATTTATTCAGTTTAAAAGTGAAATGACATTTTAAAAAAATTAATTTTTTCAGATACAAATTATTCCTCGAAGACCAATCCCAAATAATCTTACTAAAACTTGGCGGACGGGTAATTCTAGAAGGAACTGGCACAATAAGGTGCCTTTTTGGGACCTTTACCATATATGGGTATCATTGTAGCAGCAGCAGTAACAGTAGTAGTAGCAGCACTAAACTAAAAGAAGAGTTTGACATTTTTTCATTTAAAAATCACGGCCTGCTAACTCTAACTGCAACCTCCATCACAGACACAGTAACATTTTCTAACTGTTATAAAACTCTGAAATTCAAAAATCCATGCAAGGCCTTAAAATTACTAAAAAAATTGAGAAAAGAAAATAGATATATCATTTTTATGATTAAAAGTAAACCTTTCTATTTACTTGAGAGGTTGAAAGCCTGCAGTAAGAAGTACCAGCGCATCGCTGGACCCCCCAATGAGGTCGCCAAATTAGGGTTTAGTAAAGATAGCAGCCTGTCTGTGAAGATTAGTGAGAATTTCCAAAATGTCGCAAGATTCTGGGCTGACCTTATCAACAATGAAGGTCATTTGAATTAATTAGTTGATAATTTCATTATATATTTCATAGTTCTTTACAATCATTTAAGTAGAGAGATAACAAAGAGAGAATTAATTAAGAGGTAATTGGTAATAACGTAATTAATTATAGATAATAAATGTATTTTGATTAGTTATAATTAAAATTCTAGAAAATGGTCCGGTACTTATAATGTGTGGAGGCAAAAACAGCGGGAAATCTACAATGGCCAGGTACCTGCTCAACTGTGCCCTCAACGAGTAACTATTACTATTATTATTATAATTATTAATTATAATTAATAATAATATTGTTATAATTAACTCTACATTATTGATTGTATTATTAATTTACATCATCATCTCAGTGATTATCATCATCTCAGTGATCATCATCACAACCACGAACATGACGTCATTATCATCATCATCATCATCATTATTATCATCATCATCATCATGACTGAAGATGTGATAGGGTAGCTTTTTTGGAGTGTGATGTCGGCCAATCAGAGTTCACCGCCCCAGGTCACCTGAGTTTGAACGTCATCAGCAGACCCGTTTTTGGTTGGTTGGTCGGTTGTTTGATAGGTTGATTGGTCGGTTGTTTGATTGGCTGATTGGTCGGTTGTTTGAATGGTTGGTTGGCTGATTGGTTGGTCGATTGTTTGATTGGCTGGTGTGTTGTTCGATTGGTTGGCTGGTTGATAATTTACCCTTTCATTTCATCATAATAGGTCCTCCATATACTCATCAACAAAAGGCTGCCTTGTAAGTTTTTTTCTTTCTCTTCTCACTCTCTCTTTCATTAACTATCATCATAATGTTAATTATTACTATTATGTATAATTATTATTATTATTATTATTATTATTATTATTATTATTATTATTATAGTTGATTCTTTAAATAGTGTGAATTAGATTTTTCACAACTCGCAATTTATTTCTTTTTTCAGTAAATTAAATTTTAAATTCTGCTTTGGTTAATAACTATTAAAATTTATTTTTAGCTCGAGTTTTGCCGGATTCGTCAACCCATCCCTGGACCCCCTGCACTACGTCAGATGCCTAAAATTAGTGCACAGCTCCTATCTTAAGCATTTTGTGAATCTGCCTCTTATTGTTAACACAATGGGCTGGAACCAAGGTTTTAATTTTTACTAAGATTTACGATCGTCATCTTCATCATCATCGTCATCTTCATCATCATCGTCGTCATCGTCATCAGGTTTGGGTCTCAGTTTATTCGTCGAGACACTAAAATTAGTGAAGCCCGCCATGTTAGTCCAGTTAGACGGACCCTGTTTCAAGGCTAACTTCCCCCTCATGTTACCAAAGATCATTAATAACGAATCTAATTATTTTTATGACCTAAATGTTAGCTTCCTTTTTTGTGGCTTATTCGTTTTATTTCATGGATTTGATTGATTGAATGAATGAATGATAAGAAGAAACAGTTATTGGATGAGTGGTTTTAGGAATGAAAGAATGAATGAATAAATGAATGGATAAACGAATGAATAAAATGAATTAAAGAATGAACGAATGAATTAATGCATCGAAAATAAATGAATGAATGAATGAAGAATAAATGAATGAGCGAATGAATGGATTAGTATTTGAATGAATGAATAAATGGATAATTTCATTAATAATGGAACGAAAGAACGAACAAACGAACGAATAAATGAACAATTGAATAAACGAACTCAACGTTAATTCTTTACCCTCAATTCATTCAGGTTGTCAGCAGTGACGATATGCTATCACCATCGTCAGAGTCCTCACCAGCATCATCACCACCACCACCATCATCATCATTATCATCACCACCACCATCATTATCATCATCTCCATCATCATTATCATTACCACCTATTGATGACGACCGTGACAGTCGTGGGGTCATCAGTTATAGCTTGCACTGTTTGAAGAGCGAGTTCTCGTCACTTAAGTTCGTTGGTTTCATTGTTGTAAAGTTACAGTAACAACAACAATAACAACAACAATAATAATAATAATAAATGGTATTGACACCAAAGAAATGTTAACAGCACTTCCTCTAGGTCTAGTCTGACGGCAGCTGACACGAGGAACTTGACACTCTTTGCCAACTTCCTGAACTTTGACCTGATCTTGAAATCCAGTAACTATAGCAACTGTACTAATAACAATCACCATTATTGCAACTTGCCTATATACAAAGTTCGTTATTGCCTCTATTGTTGTTGTTGTTGTTTGTTTTTGCTTTTTGGTATTTTTGTTATTACTACTATTAGGTGTCTTTGGATTCTTTGGCTCTGCACGTCTGCCACGAGCAAGTTCCCAATTCACTAATTTTGAGGGCTTTCAATGGTCGATTCTGTTCTCTGTGTGTAGTCGAGGAGGATATGGTTGGTTTAGTTGGTTGGTTGGCTGGTTGGTTGTTGATTGATTGGTTGGTTGTAGTTGATTGGTTGGTTGGTTGTAGTTGATTGGTTGGTTGGTTGATCAGTTGGTTAGTTGGTTGGTTGGTTAGTTGGCTAATTGGTTGGTTGGTTAGTTGGCTAGTTGATTGGTTGGTTAGTTGGCCAGTTGGTTGGTTGTTTGGTTGGTTACTATAATAACCGTTTTATAGGCTATAATAAAATGATGAAAATTCATTTTCCAGATTGTAAAGTCCAAGATGAAGGGCTGTCCCAACTTTTTGAAAGATCTGCCGGTTTGCCAAAGTAAAGGAATAGGTTGGTGGTACGTTCAAAATATAAATAATGATAATGATGATGATGGCAATAATAATAATAATAAAGGAGAAGATGAGGATCAAAGTATTAATTAATTAATTAACTGCCTAATTAATATTAATTAATTAGTTAATTAATTAATTATTATTCTTTGCATACAACAGGCATTGTCTACTCCATAGACATGAAGTCGAGATGTGTGAGCATTGCAACTAACGTTCCGGCAGATTCGTTAGAATTAGTGAATTGCTTGCTGGTGGGGGCCGTCGATCTGCCTAAAGAAATGTTCGACCAGGACTTCAATGTCAGTGCTGTTCTATAGTTTTGCCTTGCATTTTTTTTGGTTTTTTGTCGAGATGAATGTTATTTTAATTACTTCATAATTTTATGATTGGGTTGAGTAAATAAATGAATAAATTATATTAATTATTTTAATTAAAATTAATTAAGAATTAATAAATTTTTAGGGAAGATCGATTGGCGTTCCATACTTGGACTACCAATCAGAGATCACTGGGGGCGGTTGCCTAACTCCTAAAGGGAGGAAAGTTCCTAGATTGAGGCCGACCAAATAGAAGACTTCATTTAATAATATTTATTATATTTTATTTTTTTGGAAAATGATTAGATAACTTTTAAATTTTGATGAAATTACGTCAATTGTTTTTTTTTCTGTCTTTATGTGATTTTAAATTAAAATATATGATCAGGAAATTGTCATTTATGACTTCAAGTGCAATTTTTTAGCAAAAAAAAACATTTCTCTGTGTTAATGTTCTGTATTTTGGGTTGCTCCGTATTAGACGGTTTCATTTGAATATGGATATAAGGTTTTAGATGTGAGTCGATTCTAAAAATGTCATTTTTGAATTAAAACCTCTGAAAAACATTGGTTTTTAATAAAATTAGTATTCATTTAATGAAAATGCTAAAATATAACTTTAGGCAAATGTAAAGCTAGTAACCATTTAAACTGACAGTTCAAAATATTATATGAAAAAGTTCACTAGGTGTCGCAAAAATAATTTTAACATTCAAAACCTCGGTTTACTTTTAACAAGAGTCTAGCGTTGCTATAGAAATATTTTTAAAATTTAAAGATCTTATCAAACATTTCTAATATTTAGTTATTAAATTATCCGGTCATGTTTTTTATGATTTAATGTAATATGTGTGAAAATAAAACAGAATTTATTATTATAAATTTACATAAAATGTTTTTTCCTCGATTGTAAACGTTAAATTTAAATTTTATTTTTTAAAAAACCATGACAAGTGCGAGTGTTGGTTCAAGTATGGAGAATATGATAATTAGTATTTTAAACAAATTTTTATATAAATTTAAAAAAAAACCTTATTTTCTATCTAAAAATATTTCATAAACTGATCAAAAATTTCCGCTATTCGTTTACAAAGGCGTTAAGAAGTGGTCGGACTGTAGCGAATATGATGGTACTTACATGGGTGAAGTTAGACATGGGTTTGGCCGTCAAAAATGGAATGATAAAGAAGTTTAGTGCGATAAAATTAAAGTTTTAACTAATTGAAATTTGGCTTTGCATGTTGAAATATAAATTTTTGTGGTGCTCTGTACTTTAATAGTTAATACTATCTGCGTTATACTCAACATAATTAAAAATACTTAAAAAATTACTTTATACCCGAAAAAGATGTACGTAGGTGAATTTTGCAACGATCATTTCCACGGATTTGGGATTTACAGATGGCAAAACGGGAATTTTCACGTTGGGACGTTCTACATGGACGAGAAGGAAGGCTGTGGTTTGGCGTTGGAGGGCAATAAATCTTGTTTTATTGTAGTAAAAAATATTTCAGTTTATTTAACAAGTTTTGTGATTAGTACACAAAAATTCATCTACCACAAGGGTATATACAGGTTTAACGTTGAAAACGGTCCCGGAATTAAATTACTATTGACACCTGATCACAAAGATATCGAAGAGTTTGATATTGGCCTCTGGTTCGGCAAGAAATTAGCTAGGATGTGTGCCAAAGTTAAATGCTTCAAAAGCGTCAATCGGTTATATAAATTGATGACTGTAAACAGTAAAGGTTACAATAACGACGACAACAACAACAATACTGTTGTAACTACTACTACTACAACAACGACTACTGCTACTGCTACCAATACTACTACTACTAATAATAATAATACTTGTACGTTATCTTACCAAAAAGGTTTGGTGTTAATTTTTTTCATTTTGATACGCACACACACACACATACACACAAAGGTACACACACACACACACACACACACACACACACACACACACACACACATATATATATATATATATATATATATATATACATGTCTATATACAAGCGTATAAAATATTAATAATAATATTTATTACCAGCTATATCTTCAATTTTTTGTTCTCTATTTTTTAATCAATTAACTAATTAATTATATAAAATAACACACATACATGTATCCTTGCCTATTATTTGATGTATAATCAACTATACACACGAAAACATACACATACACGCACACAAACAAACAAACAAACTAAAACACACACTAACAAATACATTAGTATCATACCCTACATATATACATTGTATTTACGGATTGATACGTATTTTTAACCCCCAGAGCCGAGTTTTTCGGAAGAAATATCGGAGAAATATTTCAAAAAATTGTCAAAATCGAATCAATCAAAAATAGAAAATGGCGGTGTGGCGATTTTTTTAAACGGTCTTCCACGCTCCAGTTATTCAATCAATAAAGAATTATTTGACGAGAGATTTAGAAATTCAGCTAATATGAAACACCTATTCTTCCAACAAAGTACCTCATCATTATTATTACTATTATTATTATTATTGTTGTTCTTTTTTTTTATTATTATTATTAGTAGTAGTAGTAGTAACTGTAGTAGCAGTTGTAGCAACGTTTGCAGCAGTTGTGGCAGCGGTGTGGGATTTACAACTGCAGATGCAGGTCTCCTCTTGCTTTGTAGATGCCCCGATAGATTTTTCGAAACCACTAATTATTCAGCCAGAAGCTCTTAATTAAAATAATTTCAAATCAATAACAAAAATTTTTCTTTGAAAAACCTTCGTTTCCAACGAGAATTCAACTGAGAAATAATTTAAAGATGCATTATAGGAATTTTTTGCGGACTCAACTTTCTCTAAATCCGGCCCCGAGTTGTAAGCAAAATCCATTGAAAATATTAATTTTTAATTCTTAACGATCACGTTGTGATACTGATTGTTTGTAGTTGTGATTTGTGAATTTTTTTTATAAATAAGTCTTCTTCATTCTCGTGCCTTATCCTCTCAGGACATTGGCGACCATCGACCTCCACAAAACCCGATCTTTAAGACTTTGTAGTAGTTGAAATATGGTGGTGATATTCAACAAGTGACCCAAGGACTTCACGAGTGTTGTTCGTTGTTGATCGCGATCTCTTTCCCTGCAATCTTTCCACTCCAGTAGTTGTCAGATTTTCCATCCTTTCCTACCGCACGATGCGACCAAAAAACTTTTACTGCCTCCAACTTTAACTACTATTAATGATTATTTATTTAATAATATTTATACGTTTTTTCCAATATTTTTTCAACGTAAAGTCACGAGAGAAATAGGACTTGATGAGTTAACGAGGAAACTTTCTGTCTTTTTGGCTGGGTTCATCATCATCAACAACAGCAGCAACTGCATCATCAACAACAAAATCAACAACATCCTCAACGACAACAACAACAACAACATCAAAAATCCACCATCAAGTTTCAAACCTTCACATAGCAACAAGATAAAACAACAAAACGCTCGTCAACTTGTAAAAAATTTCCCGATATATATTAATCAAAACTTCTTACTTAACTTGAATAATAATAATATTATTATAAATAATATTAATAATAATAATACTAATAACGATTATAATGATGATGATAACCAAAATCTTAATAACAATAACAAATGCTCCGAAGTTAAAAGTTCATTTTTAGCAGCGTACAAACGCCCAATCGAGAGGAGATGCGTTGGGTTTTTAGAAGCTTGCTCGTCAGGTAGGATTAAATTAGTGAAAAAATTCTTGAAGGACAGGGAAATCCATGTGGATGTCGCTGACATCAATGGAAATACCGGATTAATCGGAGCAGCGGTTAGTTGATTGACTGTTGTTTTGAATGGCTGAATAAATAAAAGAACGAATAAATGAATGTAAGGAGGGAGAAGTAAATTATGGATGAACGAATGAATGAATGAATGAATGAATGAATGAATGAATGAATGAATGAATGAATGCACGTGAATGAATGTACGAACGAACAAACGAACGAACGAACGAACGAACGAATGAATGAATGAATGAAAAAACACGGAACGAATATAAGAAAGAACGAACGAATGAATAAAATAGAAATATCTAACAATCCACACAGAGCAACGGCAAAAACGAGATCATTGACCTCTTGCTAAACTCCGGAGCAGACGTAAATAAAGCGAACGATTTTGGGTTTTCCCCACTGCACGTGACCTGCTACTTTCACTTTCTGAAGTTTCAGGATCGGAGGATTAGGATGGCTGATATTATTCAGAGTAATTATAACCACGGAAATTACTTCAGAGATAATAATAGGAATAGTAATAAAAATACTACTACTACTACTATTGCTGCTGCCACTATTACTGCTGCCACTACTACTGCTGCTACTACTGCTGCTACAACAACTACTACAACTACTACTAATAATAGTATAAATAATAATAATTTGCCTGAAAGCTTATTAACGATAAAAAGGCAAAAATCCGACAAACCTATTGAAGTGCAATGGCACGAACTTAATAATAATAATAATAATAATAATAATAATAAAAACAAAAATAGTAATAACAATAGCACCAATAACGGTAACAATTGCAAAATATATAACGTAAATAACATCACCAACAGTAAAAATAATAACCCTCATGGGCCGGACCTGACCGAAACGATAAAACTATTGTTGAGAAGAGGAGCCGACCTTAACCTTCAGAGCAACGACCTCGACCCAGTTCTATTTTTAGCAGTTAGAGCACGTGACATCAAAATGGCCGAGTTGATGGTGGAAAATGGCGCCAACGTTAACGTCAGATGCGTTGGTTACGATTACGATTATTATTATTATGATGATGATGATGATGATGAGGATGGGGAGGAAGAAGATGAAAACGATGACGATTATGGCAGTTGTGGTGATGCTGACGATGATAATTACAAAGCCGGAAGTGTAAAGGTTTTTTTTAAAAGATATTTAAACTAAATCATTTTTATTCCATTTTGTATAAGACTAGTCTGCGTGAGGCAGAAAATGTATCATACTTTATTTTTCAATTATTAGACAATCAATCAGTCAATCTATTTCATTTATTTATTTATTCATTCATTTACTTGCCGTCAATCTATCCACTAATTTCCTAATTTCATCCAAACATACTTCACAAATATATCATTCGCTCTGTTTCTTTGTAAGCTTATTTGTTGAAATGTACCAGCAGGTAGAGCGCGCTATATTATTAAATCATTTTTTCATCATTCATTCATTTATTCATTCACCCACCTATCAATCAATCAATCATTATATTTGATCCTTTCGTTCGTTCATTCATTTACTAACTGTCAATCCATCCACTAATCACTGATCATTAATACACAGACTTTTCCGATTCTCCAACATGCCTGCTTACTAAGAGGGAAAGAATGTATACCAATGTGCAACATCCTTTTAAAAGCCGGCGCTAATGTTAACGATAATAATATCGGTTGCGACTCTAACTTTTTTACTAATATTACTAAAAATTACTTCAATTTATACTAAATTTATTAATTTATTTTCAGATAATCCAGAAAAGATAAACGTATTGGAGCTTGTATGTTCCAGATGTTACAACGATAACGACGATAAGGTAGAGACTGGAAGGATTTTGTCAAGGCGTCTGGTTCGGCTCTCTGTCTGTTGAAGTGACCAAGTTCGAATGCAAATAGATCCCCGCCTGTCACATGCAGTGTGTGTGTGTGTGTGTGTGTGTGCGCGCGCGCGTGGATTCCTGTGCGTATTCACGTGCACTGTTTGTTCTGTTTGATACCTCTGAGATATACCAAAGACAAAAAGTTAACAATATTAACAGTAATATTAATAATTGTAGTAAATTATTTTTTCATAATTTACTAGGTTACTTCGAAATTACTTCAGCTACTAATTGACAACGGGGCGAATACGAACGCGCTGTTCAGTGGCGGGCATACTGCCCTATCATATTCTATCTCAAGGAATAACATTGAGGTTAGGAAATTACAGTGAAAACTTATTACTACCTATACTACAACTGCTACTACTGCTACTGCTGCTGTGGCTGGCAGCCAGGGTGAGTTAAGCCCTTGACTAGCCCTAGACGAAATTCCAAAATCCAATTGTTTCCAATTTCAAGTGTTTGACAACGAATCAAAATGAGAAAAACTGCGTAAAATCCATAATAGATGCCAAATACGGCTTAAATTATATTTGACGCTTTGTCAGTTAAATAGTTACTCTCTTGTTATTCAGTTTCACAACTTAGTCGAGTCGTGTAGCAGTGATAATAATGACATTGAAAGTTACACCATTAAAAGAAGTTTAAATGTTTTCCTCGTTTCTTGACCCAGTTAGCTAAAATCCTATTGGACAATAACTGTGACGTCAACGTGAAACTAGGTCGCAGTTTACAGCACGTTCTATGCGTTGCCCTGGACAACAAAGGTCAGATGAGGTCACACGAAGAACAAATGCGATTGGTCGGTTATCTTATATATAGATTTGTATTTATGGATGCTTGAGAGAGAGAGAGAGAGAGAGAGAAAGAGAGAGAGAGAGAGAGAGAGAGAATAATAAAATGAAAGCGTAATTAAAATATGTTTACTAAGGTAATTAGTATATGAATAATTAATTATTAATTAATTATATAATTAATTAATTATCTAGCGATTTTTTTATTTCATTCTCTCCTGCTAATCTTCAGGTGGCATTGTTGATAGATTATGGCGTTGACACGAACGCTCAACTTATAATTAATAATAACAACAACAATAATAATAATAACATCAACAACAACAATAATAATAACAGCAACAACAATAATGGAGTTTCTTATCGAGGCAATGTCGTTGATTACCTATTAAATTCACACAAAATGGTGGCCCTATTTCTTTTTTCAATTTATAATTTAATTGTGTTTCAATTCGTTTATTCATTTATTCGTTCGTTCGTTCATTCATTCGTTCATTCATTTGTTTATTCATTCATTCGTACATTCATACATTCGTTCATTCATTCATTCGTTCATTCTTTCATAAAAATGTGAATTAAAATATTATTATTATTACATTCCTGTAGGAAGACGAGAGAAGGAAGCAGTTGAACGTGGACTTGAACTACCACGAGAGTATAAAAATCCAAAAAATGCGCCAACAACTGCTTGCCCTCCTCACTGCAGCTATAAAAACCAGCAACAGCAACCACTACCACAGCCGCCACAGCCACAATTACGACAGCCGCAACCGCAAAAACGACAGCTACGACTTCAACCACAACATTAAACATCGCTACAGAGCTAATTGTTATTATAAATTGATTAAATTTTGTTGTAAAATACGTAAGATGGATGAATGGATGGATGGATGGACGAATAGATAAGTAGATAGACTGATAGTTAGATCACAGATACATACTCATATATCATGAAAAATAGATAGATTGATAGACAGATAGTTAGATCATAGATACATACATATATCTCCATCTTTATAGAGTCGGAAAGAGACTGACGACATCCTTAGTGATTCATAGATTTCCATAATTTTTTCACAGCAGCGGGGAAAAATTTCGCGAAAAATAGAAACCGACAAGCCAACACATCATCGTCGTCTCTGTTACCTTCATCACCATCGCCACCATCGCCACTTCACTCACCTCACCACTCACTGAAGTCATCATCAAAAGCGCCTCAGATGAGTATATATGAGGGGCACGAAGAGGGTCTCGCCGCAAGGGGGGTACTTAAAACCCCCTACTCCATACCTGATGATGGGGACTTTAACAGAAGGGATATATCGTCCGCGGGCCATAAACTTTCTCTTCGTGGTAAATCGTGTGTGTGTGTATGCAGGTGTGTGTGTGTGTGAGAGTGTATGTAGGTGTGTGAGAGAGTGCGTGCGTGCGTGTGTGTGTGTGTAGTTTTGTGTTTGATGCAATTGTAATTTTAGATTGATTTTTCCTGTTGAAATGTTTCGTTTATGAATTGCGCGATAACATGAATTCAATTGGTTGATTAATTGATTGGGTGAGTGATTAGTTGATTGATTGATTGATTAACTGACTCAATTATAGTCAAAATTTTTTTCAAAATTCTCAAGCAAAGAATGAAAATACGAAATTAAGAAAGGTAGTAGCTGTATTTCTATTTAAACAATACCAAATTTATTAAAAATTAATAACAATAATAGCAAATCTACTACTATTACAACTACTATTACTACCACTATTACTACAACTACTACTACTACTATTATTACTACCACTACTACTACTAATAAAAATAATAACTATTATTATTATTATTCATTTTCTAATAATTCAATTTAATTAACTTCAATTTAATAAGGCGATAAGTCTGAAGAAAGAGTTTAACAACAGCTCTTCTTACGTAAGTTCTCAACTATATATGTCTGCGTGTCTCTGTGTATGTTTGTCTGTGTGCGTATGTGCGCGCGCGTGTGTGTGTGCATACTTAACAACTATACAAACAATAATAATGTTACTTATGATACCAACTAAAACAACAACAACAATAATAATAATAATAACAATGATTTCTTTGCTACCAAAATCGGATGACGACGACGACGATGATGATGATCAGACTGTTCATCATGATGATGATGATGTAAATTATTATAGTAGTGATAATGATGATGATAATAATAATAATGGTGATGATGACGAAAATGGAAGCTACAATGATGACGTCACAAATGGTAAGAGAAGAAAAGATAAAAGCAAAACAGGCGATGAATTTATTAAAAAAACGAATAATAACAATAATAATAATAATAATAATCGTCATCGAATTCTACCCAATTTATACACCAAACATCCATCCGATCCGCAACATCGTAGCCAAAAAAATACCAAAGATCGCGAATCTAACCAAGATGATTACTACGATTTCAACTACGACGACGACGATGACGTCACGTACACCAAAGACTATGAATCTACTGTAGTTAGGGATGTGTCTGTGAGTTTGCTGAGGCGCCGAACTTTTTTTAAGCGGGAGAGAGATGAGAAACTTCTGATGAGGCGAAAAAGTAGCGGTCTAAAAATTCATTCGGATGATTTTTTGAAAAACATCAATAAAAAAAGTTATAATAACGACAATAATAATAATAACATTAATAATAATAATAACAATAATAATATTAATAATAAGGAAGTCAAGCAAATAAGAACGAGTTCATTGAAACACACGACCAAAAAAGCTGAAGTACAATCAATAGAATTATTATTATTTATTATTCACTATTATTATCATCATTTATTATTATTGTCGTTATTATTGATTAGTATTTTAATTGCTATTGCTTTCACTTCACCATAAAATATTTGTTAATAGAAATACACGCTTTTCATGGTTTTCAGAGATTTAATTTTGAATTTCCAAATGAGCGTCAATTAATTACTCTACCAGTCATACTACTCAATTAATTACTCTATTAATCATACTACTTAATTAATTACTCAATCAATCATACTACTCTTTACTATTCTCTCTCTCTCACACACACACACACAACACTTAGATCAGGGGTCAGCAAACTTTCTGCCGTTAGGTCAGCATTGAGAACTATTTTACCCTTGAAGGGCTGCATATGTACTTAAATAGCAAAGTTTTTCGACGAATTTGTCAAGATTTGTAGCTCCTTTTTTCGGTCATGTCTGGCTGACAATCTTTTTTATGCCGCCCCCCACGAACAAGGCCCCGTGGGGGGCGGCACAAAATAGCTTTGTGGGCCGTGAACACTAACTGATGAATCAAGAACGCTTCACATGGCTTATTTGCACGGGTCACTGCATGTAGCAAGCAGTCACCTCTTTAACCACTACACTAATTCATGACATTGATCTTATTATGAAGATTATTTATTATTGTAGGTTTAATGATGACGAAGCGATTAAATTTGTTTCAATTCTAATAACCCATACACGAAACATATTCAGGTTCAAATTCAAAATTTGAAAGAGAGTAGAAAAGCTCAATCGGCCATCTTGAATCCCACATACAACAACTACAACCATGGCGACGATGACGTCACGATGGGAAACTACAGTTACATATGATCGCTGGAACACTTCTGCTAACTTTTCTCAATAGGAACACGCATTCCGGCATTTCAATTTTTCTTATTGGTTATAAACTAACAGGCAACACTTTATTGGTGGTATTGAAATTTACACTCACTCACTCACTCACTCACACACACACTCACTCACTCACACACTCACTCACACACACACTCACTCACTCACTCACACATACTCTCTCACACACACACATATTTGAATTAAATTAGTACAGACATTAAACACTTTCTTTTATCAATCTACATTACCATCATCATCATCATCATGATGACTCATTTATTTATGTTTAAGTAGATTTATTAATCAATAATAATAATAATAATAATAAATAAAACGAAATACGATTAGTGAGTATAACAAAACAAAAGCAAACAAAAACAACGTCGTTATTATCATTGTTCGTGCATTTGTCTGTCTGTTTGTATGTTATTATTGTTTGTTCGTTTGTATGTCTGTATGTTCGTTTGTATGTTATCTATAAATTCACTAATTCTAACAGTAATCACGTAGTTATATACAGTTATGCATGCCTGGGACGAAATATCTGTCTTCGTTTTGTGAAGAAGAAACGTCACGACCAATCAAAATTCATATATTTAGTGAGAGAGAGAGAAAAGAGATGCTCAATCTTGAGAAAGAGCGAGAGAGAGAGATAGAAAGAGAGAAAGAGAGAGAGAGAGAGAGAGAAAAAAGAGAGAGAATATCAAAATGAGATGAACAAAAACAACTAAACTAAATCTCGTGACATTATGGAGAGAGAGAGAGGGAGAGAGAGAGAGAGAAAAGAGATGCTCAATCTTGAAAAAGTGCGAGAGAGAAATAGAAAGAGAGAGAAAGAAAAAAAAGAGAGAGAGAATATCAAAATGAGATGAACAAAAACAATTGAAATAAATCTTGCGACATTATGCAGTGCTTCAAAGTTCCTTTCAACCTAGAAAACCACCCCTAAGAAGGCTTACTTTTGGCTTTACTTAGGGCGCCGATTTCCAGAGTCATAGCAGTGTTAGAAAATTCCAGAAACCCCGTACCATGGTAGGCGATGTTGGTTAGGACGATGGTGTACTCGCAGAGGGCAAACAGGGTGTACACTTTATAGTGGGCGTATGTGGGTAGTTTTCAATTTAATTATAATTAATTATAATTTTTGTTTAAATAATTTTATTAATTATATTATTATAAATTTTCATAATGAAGGTAAGACATAAAATCAGACTGATGGCCTAACAGATTAAAAGAAACGCTACAAAGACTCAATAGCAGAGTTTTTAACTGATATATCTAACCAACTCGGCAATCTTAATATTGTCATAAAATAATGAATTATTTATAATAATTATTCAAATAGATAATAATTATTAATATAATTACCCCCAGTTTCGCAGTGGTTATTATGCCTGACGAAAAAATAAGCAGACAAAATAACAGCTGTTATATTTATTAGCCACAACATTGTCTTAATCCTCAACGATTTCTGCAGCTGAATTTCATTAAGAAATATTTTTTATCACAAATTTTATCATAAATAAATAAAATTTATGAATAAATAATAATAAAAATACTAATTTAGCCCACTGTATCTGAATACTGCGGGTCATTTTTCAGCTTCCTTATGAGGAAAATCTTGAGAAGCATGTGAACTTGCGATGTGAATAAAAACGTGAGGAAGGCTTTCTCGTGATAATCTTGAAATTAATTATCTCATTATTGTTATTATTACCATTCTTCACAATAGTTATATAATATTTGTAATTATTATAATTAAGATATAGCAGGTAGGTTTTAAATAAAACAACTATAAAAAGAAAGTCTAAACGTTTATCAGCTAATTTTATTTTAAAGTTTTAAAATTTTTTTTGCCAAAAATAATTATCAAATAAATGTAAATTACAAAATTAAAAGAAAATATGAAAATTATTATTACATTAAATTTAAACATTATTTGAAAAATAAAATAATTACAATAATTTTCTCTGGAAGAGACAATAGTCAGCAAGAGCAAACTCAAATTCTCTATAAGATCAGTGACTGTGATGACATCTACAGCCAGGTTCAAGAAAACAGACCCCGACGACAAACTATTGAATGTTTTGAAGTACGATCTGTACAGGAAGGCCACAAATAATCTTGGGGGAGTGTGTAGGGCAATGAGATATTGCCAGAGGAATTTCTGAAGTGGAAATGTACCAATGGCAGCACTAACTGATGGCAGATAATTTTCAACCTTTTTAAATAAGAGAAAAATTTTTTTTCAAATTTACTTTATTGTATATTGAATTTTTCAATGAGTAAATAAAATTTTATTAAAAAAATTTGGATAACTGACAAAGCATTTGGTTGGAGTTTTAGATAAAAATATAAGTCTTCCTTAAAAATTCATAGCTATAATATAATTTATATAAAAGTAATTAGCCATTATAATTAAAATGATTAAATATTTCAAATTAAATTGTTAATGTACTAAAAACAAGATATCTATACAGAAAATTATTTTTAGTATTAATTAAATAATTAATTACAAACAGACCATCTCCAAAAAAACTTTTAATTTTAACTTAGTACTCACATTGCAGTGGGTGTTCGTGGTGGCCTCAAAGTTAAAATATAGTGACAGCAGAATGCAGGAAAAAAACGCCGTGATAGGCAAAACGTAGACCCCTTTGATGATGTCCGTAAATTTGTACACTAAACTCGTCTCGTAGAATTCCGGCCTAACAACCACCTGTTTTTCCCTAATTTCGGGTTTCATTTGAGATCTTTGGCTGATTGCAGAAATTTAAACAAAATTCAATAAAAAAATTAAAAAACAAATAAAATAAATTACTTATTTAAGAAATATTTTACGAATTTTTGAAAAATTTAATTGAAAAATAAGCTTTTTGTACACTTAATTTCCTAAGAACAGCTAAAAATGAACTTAGCTACAAATTTTCGTTTGACCTACCACGGAAGCTCTGAGGTAATATTAATTATCGTATTTTCCAACATTTTCGAAATAAAAATTTAATTAAAAGGTGGTTTAAAAGATAAAAACATTTAAAATATTATTTTCAATTTATTTAATGATACTTAAATAACAAAATTGCTATTCCAATTAGCCAACCGAAACACGGCTGAATTACGAACTCGACATCTTATGGATGAAAAAATTAGCTTTGAAACAGAAAATTTAGCAAAATAAAACAAATTATTTTAAAGTTTTATTTATAAATTTGAATAATTTTAATAAGAAACCTTGAATATATTTTTGATTACGTCATCTCAAGGCCAAAACCGGCAAAACCAAACAAACATTACTACTCTATAAGTCATTTTCTGGTCTGTCAACAAAAAAAATCATCCACTTAGTTTTTTTAATTATTTCTAAAACCGTGAAAACAATAGAAAAATATTACGCATAAGGATATGTTTTACCAAAAGCACGTTAAAAACCATGCTAAAAACTATTTCACATTAAAAAAAACACACAAAAAATGATTTCACATTATACAACATACAAAAAAATTATTTTTTTTCTCTTTAATAATGACATTTTTATCCTAAAAATATGATCAAAAAGACTCCCAGGAGTAAAAAGCAGAATCGAAAATTGTTGAATTTATAATGAAGCTCGAGAACGAACGCCCAAGTTTTCATCCATTTTTAAAATAATATCGAAGGGTGGATAAACTAGAAAATGGAATATGTTATGAAATATAAAATCACATTTTTGAGAAAAATATTCTCCTTCCTTTGCTTACCATTTGAATAGAGGGAGGTCACTCATTTCTAATACACAATTATAAACTCCACCTGGAGAGAGATAGATAGAGAAAGAGAGAGAGAGAGAGAGAGAGAGAGAGAGAGAGAGAGAGAGAGAGAGTGTGTGTGAAAAATAGTGAGAAGCTTTGTGGAGGAAAGAGAGAGATGATTTTTAATGGAAAAGAGAAAAAAAGAGATGATAGAATGAAAAATAGAAAGAAAGTGTAAGGGAGAGAATAAAAAGAGAGAGAAGAGTGTCTGTGTGTGTGTGTGTGTGTGTGTGTGTGTGTGAGAGAGAGAGAGAGAGAGAGAGAGAGAGGACAAGATGGGAGAAAAGCGGATGTAAATAATTGGTTTACGAAGGTTGATGAACCGCCTAATAACGTGAAAAATATTTTTCAGGTTGAAAAATTACGTGGAAAAGTGCTCGTGATAGATGGATTGGAGAATGAAAAAAAAATGATTGAAAGAGAGACATAGGTTGATGAAGGAATAGAAGAAGAGAGAAAATACGGAGATGGTTAAGAAAACAAAGAGCAAGATTGAAAAATTAAAAGAGGAAAAGAGATAAATAGTTATAGGAACAAATAGATGAATAGATGGATGAATGAATAGATGGAAATGGATAAATTGATAGATAGGTAGAGAGAGAGAAAGAGAGAGAGAGATAAAAGAGAGAGAGAAAGAAAGAGAAATAGAAAGTACGGAATATGCGGACATATATTATGAATTCTGACGAACTAATTTACGTTTAATGATGATTGCAAAAGACATTTTCTGAAATTTTTTTTTCAAAATTCCGAGGCAAAGCAAGGCTGATTCAGTCTTTTTATGATTTCGTTATTAAATTTTATCATCGTCGTCGTCATCAACATCATCCTCATCATCATCTTCGTCTTCATCATCTTCATCATCGTCGTCGCCATCTTTAGAATCAGCAGATAAGGGTGTTCCTTAAATAAACTCAACACACCAAAGTTTTAGAGATTTAATTCCAATTATTGAAACCGAAACAGCAACGTGATGATGATGATGATAATAATAATAATAATAATAATAATAATAAATAACCAATGATATTAATAAGAAGAAAAACAGAAAACTTGATCTAGATTAAACGCATGTTTGCCTCGTACGTATAACGCTCCTCGGTTGCCTAATTGAATTTTTTGTTTTCATGAATATTATTTTGATTTATCATTATTATTATCATTCAAAATATTATTATTGTTATTATTGTTGTTGTTGTTTTTGTTATTGCTGTTAATACTAGTTTTTCCAAGCTTAATAAATAAATCGCCCCCAGCTAAAAATTGTTCTCGCGATTTGGTAGATTTAATTTTGGTCATTATTAAGCAGTGGAGAAAAAGGGAGAGAAGAGAGAGAAAGAGAAGAGAGAGAGAGAGATGAGAGAGAAGAAAAGTGAGAGAAAAAGAGGAAGATCGAAACTAAAAGATAAAGAATTAAAAAAGCATTAGCATATTTGCTGGACAGGAAATAGAAAAATCACGAAAAATCATGTAAGTGTGCAATAAAACCCTGCAAATTTGTCTGTGGGAAAAAAAAGTCTTTTCAAATTAAGATTATTTATTATTATTATTATTTATTATTATTATTATTATTATTTATTATTATTATTATTGCCCTCAATTTGTTTTCCCCGTTTTTATTAATTTACTTTCCCACCAATTAATTTCTTTATAATGCTTCTGTTTGCTTTATGACGGTGATGCTGTCGATGATGATGATGATGCTGATGATGATAATGATGACGATGATGATGACGATGTTGATGATGACGATGATAATGGTCTTCGTAATGGTGATGATGATGGTCTTCATGACGGCGATGATGATGATGATGATGAAGGTTAAGATGGTGATGATTATGATGGTCAAAGGACGATGGTTATGATTATGATGATGGGTGTGATAGTAGTCACCCAAAATTTGAAAGATAATGTGGGCGATAATAATAATAATAATCAATTAATTATTATTATTACTATTAACAATAATAATAATAATATTGTTATTATTTTTTTTTATTATTATTATAATATGAACATAAATATAGTCAAAGACATCGTGATGTTATTTATGGAATATCCCAGCTTTTTTATTATTATTCTTATTTCTTGCTACCATAAAACTTTATCGTTATCAGGCCGATAATATGTATTGTGTGTGTGTTTGTGTAAATGTGTTTGTGTATATATGTGTGTGTTTGTTTGTTTGTGTGCGTATGTGTGTATTGTGTAGTGTGTACGTGCGTGTGTGTGTGCTATATTAAGTGTTTGTACGAGACAGCAATTCGATTTCAGTCAATGATTATGATGTTGATGTTACTACTGCTGAAGAGATGCTGATGATGATGTTGCTGATAATAATAATAATAAATAATAATAATAATAATGATAATAATAATAATAAAATGAAGTCATCAAATTCAATCAATACGAATAATATCAATATTGTTATTATTTATCCGTTTTGTCGTTATCATTTTCATTATTATTATTATTATTATTAATATTATTATTATTATTATTATTATTTACATCGCCGTTTACTTCCGCCCTGATCACGACGACGACCACTGACGATCTCGTCTTCCTCTTACAACTTCCGGCGGAAGTTGACGCCATCTTGAAAACGGACGCCATCCTGGAAACGGACGCCATCTTGAAGAAGGCCTCCATTTTGAATTTCACAAAAGCCGACCGGAAGTCCTTTTTAAGACGGTCATTCAACCAGCAGTACAAAAATGGATTCGTGCAGACGGATAGCATGGCGAATGCTTTCAACAAAATGTCCACCAGTGTAAAATAAGGGCCGAAATCGACACGGGCTCGAAGGCCCACGATCAGGCTAAATATATTCCAAGGGGTCCAGCACAATGTGAAGTTGGTTACGATTAGGAAGAGAATGTTGAACGTTTTGTATGTTTTGATTGTTTTTTGGGGGTGGCTTTTAAGCGGAGGATCTGATTTCAGACAACGTTTTTGTTGTTGTTGTTGGTGATAATGATGTATTTGTTGTTGTTGATAATAATTTTGTTGCTGTGGTTGATGATGTCGTTGTTGATGATGATGTTGTTGTTGTTGATGATGTTGTTGTTGATGTTGTTGTTGCTGATGATGTTGATGATGTTTTGGCGGTTTTTTAAAAAGCGATGCGGCGGGAATGCTTAAAGAACTGTTGATGCCATTGAGTTTGAGGTTGCTAATTTTGTTGATGTTGTTGTTGATGTTGGCGTTGTTGTCGTTGTTGTTGATGATGTTGTTGTTGTTGATGTTGTTGTTGTTTATCTGTGATTTATTACTATATAAAGTACTGACACGGGTTATTTCCCTATTGCATTCAAACCTGATATTCTCGTTACTGATGTCGCTACAGTTGTTTTTGTTGTTGTCGTTGTCGTTGTTGTTGCCGCTGCTTCGGCTGCAACTACAAGTGGAACATTCGCAACTCATCCCACGTCTTCTAACAGATGATATTTTGCTATGTCTTCCTTTAAAACTAAAGTTACTAAATATCTTAACATCTCTATTATTATTTATATTATTATTATTATTTATATTATTATTATTTATATTATTTATATTATTATTATTATTATTATTATTACCACTATGATCATGACGACCGTGACATTTTTTTTGAAATTTTTCACTGGATTTCCTAGCAATTTTTTCCTCCTTCTCCTCCTCATCCTCATCGTCATTATTTTTACCCGCCAAAATTCTCCCGCCAAATCTTTCACCTATGTCATCGTCAGTTTTCCCGCCGTTCACTTTCAGTCTACTTCTGAATTGTAACCTCAAGTAAATCCTCAGGTAGAAGTATCCGGTGAGGAGCATCGGTAGGCAGTACATGAAACAAAACGTGACAGCTGAATATACTTCCATGCTCCAATCGCTGCTCCACTCCTCCACACACAGTATTCGGTATTCGTCGATATTTGTCGGACTTTCGATTCTCAGTACCGTCAAGTAATACATGACCGGTGAGGCCATGAGTACTGCAAAGATCACCGTCAGTAGCACGGACACGCAGGCTGCATTCACCGATATTCGATTCTTCAGAGGGCAGACAATTAACCGATACCGATCGATTGCAATTAGGAGGATCGTAAATACCGACACGTACATCGGTAGTGCAAAAGCTGAGAAAACAATTTTGCACATCACTTCACCGAGATGCCAATCGTTCGTCAGCTGGTAATGCAACTGAATCGGTAAGCAAAAGACACACAAACACAAGTCGGAGCAAGCCAGTACGATTATCAAAATACTCGTAACCGATAATCGATTTTTTACTATCCGGCAAGACTGCATACCGATAATTATAACCGCCAAGTTACTCACAAAACCGACTAGAACGATTGTGGCGTAGATGATGACGATGACGATGCGAACTGTTGGATGTTTGGTGACGTCATAATTCCAGGGTTGGTGTGAGTGTGTTAGGTTTAGTAAGATGTTGTTGAGGTCAAGGTCGTCGGTGTTGATGTTGTTGTTGATGTTGGAGACGTAAATTGTTGATGTCAAACTTGTCGTGTTGTTCATTTTAATGATGTTGTTGTTGATTTTGTTGTTGTTGATGATGTTGATGTTGTCGTTGTTGTTGATGTTGACGTTGTTGCTGTTGCTTGCTGTTGTTGTTGTTGTGATGTTGTTGTTAACGTGTTTGATGTTCCTGTTGTTGTTATTTTAACCGACAAAAAAATTGTTACCTTAGCTTTTTTTATGAAGATGACGATGACACACCTCTCCCAACAACAACAACAACAATTAGATACATATGAATCCCGATATAATTAATTTCTAACATTAAAATCATAATTTAGAAATATAAGAAGCGAAAAATAGAAACAACAAATCTAACAGATTAAACTTCGAATAGAACAATTTTACGATCAGACGAAATGAACGCTAGTCACTGCCGACCAAATGAGAAACTCATTTTTAGATGGTCTATTTATTTCAATATTTTTCCGCACCCTCACTTTCTCTCTCCTCTCTCTCTCTCCTCTCTCTCTCTTTCTTTCTCTCTGTCTTTCTTTTTTCTCTCTCTCTCTCTTTCTCTCATGCATATATACAATAACGTATATACATTCACTTCACACGTACAAACAAATCCATATTCAATTAAAATGCATTGCTACGGGAGTAGTAGTTATTGTGACAATAATAACAAAATGCAAAATGACGACGACGACGATGATGATGATAATAATAACAATAATAACAATAATAATAATAATAATAATAATAATAATAATAATAATAAATTCCTCAAAAAATCTTATCACCATCATTCAACCTAAAGGTTTTTTTACACTCTGAGCGTAAAACAAAGCAGATCATAAAAAATAAAATAGAGAGAGAGAGAGAGAGAAAGAGAAATAGAGAGAGAAGCAGGAAAAAATATTTAAAATGAATTAAACTCGCGAATTGAAAAAATCTTTAACAAGAAGATGGTCTTTCTGCCTCTAACGAAACTGAATTGCAGACAAAGCAGGGTCACGAAGGTACATAGGCAAACCATTCCAGATAGCAGGACCCATTACAGAAAAATTCCTTCGACCAAGGGCAAAGTTTGTGTCAGATACAAACAGTGAACCTGAACTGCCAGAGCGCAATGTTTGATTAAGCTGTGGCATTGTTCTAGGAATGACTGTCGGTTAAATATTTAAAAGCAACTCGATTAATACGTTTAAAAACCGTAGTATATAACGCTTATACATAGCACAAATAATCACACATACATACATATATATCCACCTATATACTCAAGGATAGTTAGATAAATAGAGAGAGAGAGAAAGAGAGAAAGAGAAAGAGAGAGAGAGAGAAAGAAGAGAGAGAGAGAGAGAGAGAGTAAAGATAAAAATGAAAAAATAGGGAAATTTGTCTTAATAAAACCGCTGTTAAAAGGACAATTTAAATTTAGTTTGGAGCTTTATGTCGAGGTTTTATTCAATTTAATTGTGTTCGTTTTTTCCTGTAAGCTTAACTTTACTGTTTTCAGGTATGTTATTATTGTTGTTGTGGTTATTATTATTGTTATTAGTGTTGTTGTGGTTATTGTTATTATTACTGTTGTTGTTGTAATTTGTGTTGTTGTTGTTGATGCTAGCGAAGCCTTTTGTAATATAAACCAAATTAAATTCACTTTATATTAAGCGGAGCTCTGATTAAATTGTGTTTTTGGTTATTTATGTAGCGCCAATTAGCTAGTCGTTCCACAGTTCACTGATTTATGTAGCGCTGGATAATTACAAATTTTTGATGGGTTATATAGCGCCGAACATCCGACGAAAAACGAAGGTAAATTTTCTATTTGTAATCTTTTCTGGGGAAAACAAACAAACAAACAATAGTTGTAGAAATAAAATTCAAGTTCAATAATGATAATAATAATAATAACAATGGCCTGAGTTTAGGTATGTATTAGGTGGTTAAAATAATAATAACAACAACAAAACTAATAACAATAATAATTATTATTACGATTATAATTATTGTACATAATGATATGGTATAAGGGGTACAATTCAAATAAGGAGAAACAAAAATGCTTTATGTTATTTATCTATCCTTGAATTCTATCATTCACATTCATTTCTGCATTCATTCATTCACTTATCTATTTATTTGTTCTATCAGTCAATCTATCGATCAATCAATCAATCAATCAACCATCCAACCAACCAACTAGCCAACCAACCAACCAACCAACCAACCAACCAACCAACCAACCAACCAACCAACCAACCTACCTACCTATCAACCAACCAACCTACCTACCAACCAACCAACCAATCAATCAATTAATCAATCATTCATTCATTCATTCATTCATTCATTCAATGACAAATGAGAAAGAAATGTCTAGAAATGCACAAAAAAAGTTAATCGTAAAATTAAAAATGAACTACTGATGTTACTACTATTACTATTACTAAATCAATAATAATAATAATAATATAATAATAATTATTATTATTATTAACTATATTAATTATAATAATGCTTTAAAAATTATTAACAGTATTTTTTTGGGGTGTAATATATAGAAATTTAAGTCAATATTGTATCTAAAAAACCTTTTAAAATCCATATAAATAAGAATGTATGTTTGGATATTTGTTTGTTTTATTTATTTCCGCGATGTTCAACAGCGCTCCTCAATGAATTTTGCAAACAGATGGGTCTTGAGATCCGCTCTGAACTTCCTAAGTGATGGAGAAGTAGTCAGAGAAGGAGGTAGAGAGTTCCAGAGAAAAGGGCCAAAAAAAGCAAATGCAGATTTAGCAAAAGAGTGTTTAACACAAGTTAAGAAGAAGTAAGAACAAGAAGACGATCGTAAACTGGGGCGTTTAGGTTCAATTAATATATCTGATAAGTACATAGGAAATAATTTAGATTGAGACTTATACATAAATATGCAAATTTTAAAAAATTATTCTATATTTTATAGGTATGAGAACAAGATATGGAGATATATGAGAAAAGAAAGGGGCACAAGCAACTAGACGAGCAGCAGAGTTAAAAGCTTTACTTAAAGGATAGAGTATAGAGTCAGGAAGACCATAGTAGAGCGAGTTAAAATAACCAATCCTAGATAAAACTAACGAAGTAACAAGAAGGAGAAGAGTAGGATCGTCAAGAAAAGGCAAAAGTTTTTTTATTCTACGTAGATGAAAGTAAGAGCTTCTAGCAACACTATTAATCTGAGAAGAGAGAGACATAGTAGAATCAAAGATAAAGCCTAGACTACGAAACTTATGAGAGACATCAAGAGTTTTAGAGTCAGGTAAGATAATAGGAGGAATAGTGATAGAGCGTTTGGATTTATTAAAACAATGTTTGTGTATATATACAATGTTTTTAATGTCACTTAATACAAGCAAATACAAAAAGACGAGTGTACACACACATTATAAAATGTTTCAACGACGACAACAACAACAATAATAATAAAAAATAATAATAATAATATTGTTGATAATGATGATGTTGTTGTTGATGATGATGGTAACAGCAGTAGTTGAAAGCTTTCCGATATTACATGTTATTCCTTCATTTTTTATTTCTTCATTTTCTTCTCTTTCATTCACTCTCTCTTTCTCTCCATCATTAATTCATCACGTATTCATTTATTCGTTTCCTCGTTCGTTCAGTCGTTCATTCATTCCTTCACTATTCACGCATTTATTCATTCATTCGTTCACTCATTCATTATTTCATTCATTCATTATTTCATTCATTCATTATTTCATTCATTCATTCATTATTTCATTCATTCATTCATTCATTCATTCATTCATTCATTCATTCATTCACCGGCATCTTCTTTCTCACGTAATTCACGTCCCGGAACTTGCGCTTTTTGACTGTTTAAAAACCATTTATTGTTATTATTATAATAATAATTATTATTATTATTTTAATCATAATAATTATTATTATTATTGTTTTAATTATAATTATAATAATTATTATTATTTTTCATTTTTACACTCACCCCGAATTCGATGCCCGTCGGTGCGGTGCATGTGACCCAGTAGAGAATGTTGAAGAAGAGGAAGGAGAGAGGGAAGATCTTGAGTGGATGAATGAATGAATGAATGAATGAACAAACGAACGAACGAATGAATGAATGAATGAATAAACGAACGAACGAACGAATGAATAAATGAATGAAAACCCCACCTTCCTAGACATCTTATCGATCTGCCGGGCCCTCCTCTTGCTACCCTCCACATCAATCATACGCGTAAAGCGTGGCGTTTCCGGTTTACACAAAGACTATAAATAATTTATGATCATAATAAAATAAAATTATAATTGTCATAAAACAGAATTAAGATTATAATGTAATTAATTATTGTCATAATAGAACAAAATTATGATCGTAATAAAATGAAATCATGATAATTATGAAATTATGATTATAAAATAATAAATTATGATCATAACATAAATTAAATACAATCATAATAAAATAAATTACAATTATGATAAAATAAAATTATCATAATAATATATTTTTTTTAAATTCCTTTCTTTGTATTCCTTAGTACGAAGCATCTATCTACCGAGTCATTACTCCATAATTATATTCATAATAAAAATAAATTATGGCATAATATTTTAAATTCTTTTTTTTATTCATTACCTTCCAGCACGGAAGTAGTAAGATTCGAAACTTTCTCTTCTGTTGAGTTGAAAAAAATCAGTTTGAAAGAATGATTGAATGAACGAACGAACGAACGAACGAACGAACGAACGAATGAATGAATAAATGAATGAATGAATAACGAAAAACTACATAAAGAACTTACCCAAATATTTACAACAATTCCACAAATATTTAACTCGTAAACAGTCATTAGAACACAAAAATAAGCCAGTTAACCGGATACTGAACGTGATTGGCTGGCTCCGAGATAACCACGCCTTCAAGTGGGGCCTGTCTTACTATGGGCTGTCTGACGTGGGCCCCGTTCCTCGAGGCCACATTGACGAAGGCGTATTCTAGGAGGGCCGCAAAGACGAAAATGAGACACATTATCATCCACACATCTATGGCCTTGATGTAGGAGACCTATCGTTTGTATTGTTATCATTGGTGATGATGCGATTGACCATGACGATGGTGAGGATAATTAAGATGATGATGTGATTGATGATGATAATGATGATGGTAATGATGGTGATGATGTGATTGACCATGACAATGATGATGGTAATGATGATGATGATGATAATGTGATTGACGATGATAATAAAGATGATGTTGATGGTGGTGATGATGATAATGATGGTGATGATGATGGTGACGATGATGATGGTGGCCACCTTGGGCAGTTGATCGTTGATTCCTGAACTCTGTGTAGTTGTCGTCAGTACGGTCAGCAACCCGATTGATACCCTGGCCGGCACCCCATCTATGTTTATCCAAAAACTGACCTGATGATGATGATGATTATAATGACGGTGGTTGTTGTGGTGGTGGTGATGATGTTGTCCTTGTTGTTTATTATGATGATGATACTGTCTCGGATAATGATGATGATGATAGTGATGATGATGATGATGGTTATGCCAGAAAAATATGCAAATAATCCCAGTGAAGACGATAAAAAGTTGTCCTAGAAGATGTTATTTCTACTACCACTACTACTACTAAAACTAAAATTTCTACTACTACAATTGCTATTGCTACTACTACTACTACTGCTGCTGCTACTACTACTATTGCTGCTACTACTGCTGCTGCTACCACTGCTACCAGAACCGAATCAACGAATAGGCAGATGAGGCAAATGTCTAGAGATCCATAATTTTTGTGCGCCTTGCTTTTCTAAAACGGGATGACGAAACCTTTTAGGAAAAAATAACAACAGCCACCGTGCTGCGCTCCATTCCACAAAATCGTGGCGATTCAACAACCATTTCATTTGATTTATGCAGCAATTTTGTAAATTTAAATACGCATAATTTAACAAAATCGAAATGTTTTGACACGAAGAAAAGTTAAATTCTTCGCACGAAATGCAGACTTTTAGTTTGCTGAAAGGTTTCTAAAAATAAATACAAATTTCGAAGATATATAAAAGTATACCTAAAATTAAGACAAAATTTTACGTTGATTTACGAGAAAGTCAGACGATGATAGATGATGAACTGCTTAATTTAATGACTGAAATGTAAGATTTACAGAACTCGAGTGACGTATTTGATAACTGTTGAGTTTTATTCCCAAACGTTTCAACATTCTCACGAATGAAACTAAACATGTACGTATAGAGTCATCTTATCTTATCATGTATACCCGCTTTCACTGGAGGCTCTGCTGTAGATGCCTGCAACTGCATCTCTAGATTTTTTATGTTTTCGTGAAAGATGAAATTTTGCACTCTACATGACATCATAAGTGAGTTTTACTTTATTTATTAATTTGAAATAATTAAAAGGCTATTAATTAACTAAATAACATTTTAATGACCCATTCTTATGATTTTATTATTCTCTCCGAATTAACGTTGTTTTATTATTAATCAACTTACGAGCAGTTTAGCTGGATAGCGATCGTTAAACGACAATAAAGTGATTTTGTGACAGCTGGCAAATTGATTCGATAAAAAGATGGAAGTTTGATATATTTGTATTGCTTGTAAACATTCAAGGGAATTGTAAACCTACAGGGCGTCTATATAAACTCCGGAGAGTCAGAACTTATTCAACAATTTCTTCGTAGCCGATCTTATCTTTCAAAGCAAATAAAAAAAAATTAGAAAAAATGAATTTGGAAAGAATGAGACGTGGTGACGAGTCTGGATGCTTCTTTAGTCCACCCGTTAGGATGAGAAACGAGGACTACGAAGCGTACAAAAGTGGTTTGAAAGATCGGTGGCTCGTGTCGCCACTTGCACTGCTGAGGGTTCCCCAAACAGCAGCAGAAGGTGGAGATGCGGCAAATCCAGCATCAACAATTACGGTGTCAGATGACGAGGATGGAACTGGAACGACGGACACGTTCCAAGTTACCAAAGAAGATTCGTTTCTTCGATCTGCTTTGACATCTGCTGAAGGTTCGGAGAAACCGAAGAAATCAGTTCGCTTCAGTGATACAATCATTGACGGCCAGGAGCTGAAAAACTATTCAACGTTCAACTCGTTCAACTTTTCAACGAGTTCCAGGTTGAACATTACTGTAGACACACCAGACATGAGCTCCATGAATGCGACCAGTTCAACGAGAATTCTAGAAGATGAAAACTTGGACAGACCATCAAAGGCAGCAATATTTTCATTACGAGCGCACAATCGCTTGAATGAAAAATCGAAGTATGCCGGCTACTTTCTCCCGCCTCTGGACAACATAGATGAAGGAGAAACTGACGAATACGACCATGATGCTGGAGAGTTGCCGTGGGATGAGAGCATCGTGAAACTCGCGGCCAACCTCAAAAAAGATGAAATGGTGGTGGAGGAAAATGAGATCGCTGTGGGAGCATTTTGTGGGAGCGTTGAAGACAAGGACACAACGCCGACGAACAAACCCACGGAACAAAATGGGAACAAGGCAGTCCCGACTAGCAGACACCCAGGAAAAAACAAGTTGAAGGCAGAAGGGTGCAAGAAGGAGGAGGAGAATGCGGTGAAGTGTGGGAGTGCCGGGACAGCAAAAAATCCTGCCCGGAAGTGGAAGTTTGTGGCTTCCAAGTATCTGGACATCAAAATCGTGAGAAAGCCCAGAGTTAGTGAGGTCAAAAAACCAACTAAAATATGGAGATAGTAATGGAAAGGAAAGACGATCACGACGAGAGAGAGAAAGAGTCGGAGAGTGAGAGGCAGAGATTGATTGTGATATTTTTTAATGTTTGAAATGTTGGTCTAATTATGCAAACTTTAATTTCTATTCTTACTCTCACAATCATTTGTAAATAATAAAATGTGTGTAAATAATTTGTGTACGAAAGCTCGAAATTTTGTACAATTAGTTCATTTAAGTCAACCTATCTCATGTACCTTCACGGCATAAGGCGTCCTACAAATTTGTACACTACACATTTTAAATATTGAGTGCAAGGAGACACACGCATGGAAGCATGTTTTCGGTGACAGTTAAAGTTTAATGCGGTCCTGATACTACTACTACTACACTACTGCTACTACTACTATTACTACTACTATTACTACTACTACTACTACTACTACTACTACTAATAATAATAATAATAATAACAATAAATAATAAGAATAAAAGCAATACAAATGATATGAATGAATGAGCAATGAGAATATTGGTAACCCAGGAGAGAATGACGACCAGGATGCTTGGGATAAACACTTGGATGATGAAAAACCCAATATCTCGGCTCAGAATGAACCGGATTTCTTGACACGGGAACGCTCCTAATGACGATGATGACGAACATTGTGATGATTGTGATGACGATTGTGATGATGACGATGACGAAGATTGTGATGACGATTGTGATGAAGATTGTGATGAAGATTGTGATGAAGATTGTGATGATGATTGTGATGACGATTGTGATGACGATTGTGATGAAGATTGTGATGAAGANNTTGTGATGAAGATTGTGATGA
>NW_008703704.1:2924-5055 GCF_000326865.2 Helobdella robusta | reverse complement strand
CGAAATATGGCCTTATTTGCAACATGAATTCGAAAAATAAGTTTATTTTGAATTTTAATAAACTAAACGTTCACCAAAAAACTTTAGTGAGAAAATCGAAAAAACGAACTACAAACATATTAACGCCAAACATTCGGTAGAATTTATAGAGTATTGTAAAAATTATGGTCTATTACTAACATATATATATATATATATATATATATATATATATATATATATATATATATATATATATTCATTTAAATTTAGAGCTTTCATGTCTTGCTCGATTTTTTTCGACCAGGACGTCTTTGGACGGCCTTTGGGACGGGTGCCAGGTACTTCAACATCTGCAAGCAAAGTTATGGCACTGTTTCCACTTCGTTTGACATGACCAAACCCCCGCAGACGGTGTTGCCGGCATTCGTCCTATATACTAACAGTATTGTAGGTGCGTAAGGAGAGAGCTGATATTTGTTGATGTGTGAAAGTTGATATGTGATATATATATATATATATATATATATATATATACAACAACAACACACGTTTAGACGACATTTTCCCCGAGATCGGGGGTTGCCGTTTGGCTACCTATGATGAAACCGAAATACCCCTCGACGCCATTCCATCATAAGTATTTTATTTGGCTAATTTTTACGCAGGACGCCCTTCCTTACGCAACCACAGTTATAAGCGGTGGGCCTAGCCTTTGATGATCCAACATCACTCATAAGGCAGTGAGGGTCAGTTTAATGTCATAACCAGGACATTGGTGTTTCTGCCTATATATATATATATATATATATATATATATATATATATGTGTGTGTGTGTGTGTGTACATTGATTTTCAGTATTTTTACTTATTTCATTTTTTCTTGAGTTAATTTCAAGAGTGTTGAATATGAGTTTACGATGCTTTCTATTGAGCAACTTTAAAATAAATTTGAATTAATACAATTAAATAAGATAAACTAAAAGTTATGATTTTTTATAATGATTTAAATTTCTAAAACTGACCCAAAACAAACTAGGCTAAAAACCATTAATAAATCAATATAAATGTGAGCAGCATCTATGAAATTAAATTTATTGTCAACTAACCAAATTTTCAGCAATATCTTCTGGCAAATCAACATCCCTGCTAAATTTGAACGAGACCATTGACTGCTTGCTTGTCTCCAGTTGACAGTGAATCACATCCCCATCTGACTCGATGCTTTGAATTGTCAAGTTTGGTAAGGCCAGCCGAGGATCTGAGCGACGAACCTTTTTTGGTTTTGATTTGTCCCGTCTTTTTGCTTTGTCTGCGGACGATGAGGTAGTGGAAGTTGTAGTAGAAGTTGCTGTTACTGTTGCTGAAGTTACCGTGGCAATGGACGTTGTTGACACTGTGGCTGATGTTGCATAACTGCTGTCTACGTCACTGTAAGATTAAGTTTTACAATTTAAAAGTTAAGGTATCTCCATCTATGAGATAATTTAATTATAGTAATAACTATATAAAAACCACTAAACACAAAATTGGACCTGACTAATTAATTTTAAAGCGTTAATGCTCCATACTTCAACAAAATGTAGCCAAACAAACAAAAAAAAACTACAACAAACCTTTCCCTGATGTGCTTCAAATCATCAACATTGGTTCCAGGTGAAGACGGTTGATTCGATTGGTTGACCATACCTACAGGTACAACTGAGCTTGCTGCACAGGTTGTTGGTGGCCACTTATTAGCATTAACAACAGGATCAACCTAAGGGTACAAATTACATATAAATATATCTTCATTCAATACTTTATATATATATATATATATATATATATATATATATATATATGAAAAAACAGCCTGTTCGACGTTAGTTAACTTTAAATTTAACTTTTCGAATTTTCTTATGGTTGATTGTAAATCATTTTCAAGTTTCTTTAGTTCAAAACCAAAATTTTTTTTATTTTATGCAAGATAGAACAGAAAAACTTATTTCGGTATTCCTATACCATCTGCGGTGTACAAAATATCGAATTTTGAACACCGAAGATGGCATTGAAAATGATTTAAGATCAACCGATAGAATATATATGTGTATATATATATATATATATATATATATATATATATATATATATATATATATATATATATCA
>NW_008703704.1:0-2421 GCF_000326865.2 Helobdella robusta | reverse complement strand
GCAGCCTATGCAACTCCTTTAGAATTGGTGATGCACGATCAAATTTTAAATTGCGGTATATCATTCTAGCAGCCTGATTCTGAACCATCTGAAGTTTAGACAACAGTTAATCAGCTACCATATATATATATATATATATATGTATGTTGGTAATAGACCATAATTTTTACAATATTCTATAAATTCTACCGAATGTTTGGCGTTAATATGTTTGTAGTTCGTTTTTTCAAATTTCTCACTAAAGTTTTTGGGTGAACGTTTAGTTTATTAAAATTCAAAATAAACTTATTTTCCGAATTCATGCTGCAAATAAGGCCATATTTCGATTGAATCATCATCAGTGCTTTCTGCTGTTTATATAGGGAAATATTGACTTTGTCAAAATGAACTTAGATGGACACTTTGACAAAGTCAATCTCCATCGAAGTTCATTTTGACAATGCTCCAATGGATGCAACGAATTAGTATGAAGAACCACATCAAATCTACCGAAATCCTGCGTCGTGCTGGTTTAGATGATATAAAGGACGAATGCAGATGTTGAAGTACCTGGCACACGTCCCAAAGGCCGTCCAAAGAAGTCCTGGTCGCAAATAATCGAGCAAGTCATGAAAGCTCTTAATTTAAATGAAATGAATACAACTGATCGGCTAATTTGGCGCAAAAAGTTGATGGCAAAGAAACCGGGTCTCTGGACGCAAAACGAAGATTGATTGATAATATGGTATGTGGTTATAATTATATCTAATATTTCACAATAGCATGTTACCATATTAAATTATAACTTATCAAATTCAAATTTATCTTTCATTGTTTTATTGAAAATTTTTACAATTCACTAATTTTAGGCTCTGATGATGACCACCTAGCCGAAACAACGTTGTTAGCCACGAGACATGACACAATTTTTAATAAATATGAATTGCAACAATTACATCGTGTTGACTCAATTTCAGAAAAATTAATAAATGTAAAATGGGCAAACATATTCAACGATATATATATATATATATATATATATATATATATATTAGGGATGCACCGGATTCAGGTTTTTCAAATCCGGCCGGGGCCGGACTTGGCCGGATTTAAAATTCAAAAACCGGCCGGGGCCAGAGCCGGGGCCAGAGCCGGGGCCGGATTTTAGTTACCATTTTACATGCGTTAGAAAAAATACTCACATTTACGGTTATCTACATGTTGAACATCAAAAAATAACACCAAGCAAATAGTTATTTAATTCAAATATATGAATAAGTTGTGTGATATGCCAAATTGTGTACACAAAGATCAGCTTATAATTTATGCACATTTGCATAACCCATGTTAAAGCACAAAGAAAATTGTCCAGCTCACCGCATAATTAGTGATGTTGTAATTATGTGTAATGTATACCTAGCCTAACCTTTAACATACCATGTTCTTAAATTATGTGCTTATGTATCTCTCTCTCTCTCTCTCTCTTTCTCTCTCTCTCTATATATATATATATATAGAGTCTCTCTCTCTCTATATATATATATAAATATATAGATATATATATAGAGTCTCTCTCTCTCTCTCTCTCTCTCTATATATATATATATATAGAGAGAGAGAGAAATATATATATATAAAGAGAGACAGATATCTATATATATATATATATATATAAATATATATTAAGTAGCTATATGATCCGTCATATGCAATTATATAGTATATACACGTGCACAAGTTCTTTTACACAAAGATCAGCTTATAATTTATGCATAACATATGTTATAGCATAAAGAAAATTGTCCAGGTCACCTCACAATTAGTGATGTTGACATTATGTGTCATGTATGCTTAGCCTTAAACTTATTGACATAAAATTAATTGAATTCAATAAAAATTTTTTTTCTATTTATAACATTTTTAAAAGTTGATAGACGCTTAAATCCGGCCCTAAATCCGGCCCTAAATCCGGCCGGGGCCGGATTCGACCGGATTTGAAAAAAAGCCGGATTTTGGCCGGGGCCGAACTTCGGTGCATCCCTAATATATATATATATATATATATATATATATATATATATTTAGGAACGAGGTTATCAGAAATGCAAATTTCATTGAAATTGTTTGCCCATTTTGCATTAATTAACTTCTTTATAAGACATTCAACGAGGCGGTATTGTTTGAGTTCACATTTATCTAAAACTGGAATAAAGCTAACAGCGCTGTTTCGGCGTAATGCCATCTTCAGAGCCTAAATATTGTTTAAACATATAATTTAATTAAAGTAAATGCCTAATGTAAAATGTGAAAATATAGAAAATAAAATATGTATTAAATTGTGAAATAAATTAACCTTGTTGTAAATATCATAATAACTAAAGTTTATGTAGATTATATAAATAAAATAATGTAATCTAAATAAAATGTTTAGTAAAATAATTA
>NW_008703703.1:3551-5062 GCF_000326865.2 Helobdella robusta | reverse complement strand
TGTTTCTAAATGACCATTGTCCGTTCCATGGTACCAGATATCTACTTACCGCGCGGCATCAACCGCTTAAGACAGCTAAGATGTCAATGATGCAGGAGCATAACATAAAAAAGCCTAACTAAACAATGGTACAGAAAAACATTGCCAATGATAATGACAGGGATGATAATAATGGGTGGTTATGGTCGTGGTGATGATAGTGCTGGTGAAGGTGGTGTAAATAAACACGATGATGAAATTGAAGAAGAAAAAAGATGATGATGACGACGACGACGATGATGATGACAATGATGAGAAGGAGGATGACGACGATGATGATGGTGACAGTGATATGATAACAACTCTGATGATGAAAGAAGAAACATTTGAAAGCTCTATTGGCATTAATGATGAGGTAGTCATTAAAACATACATCGTTCATTCGTACTGCCATCAAACGACAACAACAACAAAATAACAACAAAAAAATAAAAATTTTAGCCAGCCATACAATGGAGATACTTATATAGCGCTTCATTATGAGAACAGTTTTTGGCTTAGATGTACTTAGCGGCATTGTCCTCCATTTATATATACGATCGCCATTCATTAACCCGATGCGGTTGCAACAATGCATCGCGAACACGTGAGCAGCATTGAGATTTACACTGATTCCAGCTTCCACGTCGTTAAATCCATGTACTGTTTTATTCGAAAGTGCATTTCTATTGGCTACGATCACAATGGCTCACATGTTTATGCGTTGAAATATATTAGAGGTAACTGTACACATGTTCTGTATGCACGCGTGTATGTTTGTTTGTTTGTATGCATGCATGTATGTATGTATGTATGTATGTGTGTGTGTGTGTGTGTGTGTGTGTGTGTGTGTGTGTGTGTGTGTGGTGCATATGTGTGTATTTGGTGTATTTGTACGTATGTAATGGGTAGGCATTGACGTACGCATGTGTAGGTACTCGTCGTCTCATGAGCCCACCACATTGATGTGGAGAAGTTGATTACAGATCCAAACCACACATTCATTAACACATGTATGCACACTTCCAGATAAACACGTGCACATGCATGTTTCCAGACGAGCACCGACATACAGAAAACCACACAGCAGCACAAACAAGTGATCAGGCACAAACATTAACACGCACTGCTGCATGCATCCATGTTTGAGGTTCGGCTTGGAAAATAAATTTGGGAGGAAATCGATGGTGGTGGTGAGGAGAGGTAAGATGGAGGAAACCAACTTAGCCAACTTGCATAACTATGGTAATGCAAATTCATACTTTTAATGCTACTGCTGCTACTATTACTAACTACTAATAATAATAATTATTATTATTGTTGTTGTTGTTGTCATTGTTTACGAAACGTCAGCAGGTTTCCAACTTTCAACTCCTTCATTCCGCGATTTATCTTCAAACCTTCCTCACCACTTGTTTGAAAATTTGTTGCGCATGAGGCGGGTGGGTGAAGATTTGGAAGCAAGTGCAAAACGGGACGGCCTATTGATAGAG
>NW_008703703.1:0-3438 GCF_000326865.2 Helobdella robusta | reverse complement strand
ATTTCTTCATTTCTTTCTTTTTTTTCTTGTTTGAACGCTTTTGAAATAATTATTGTCGTTGTTTGTGTGTAATTATTTTTTTTAGATTTGAACGTGCGCCACATATTTGCGTGTGCGTGCCTTTTAATTAGAGATTGAAATGCATGAAATCCACAGCAAAACACATAACAACGCGCGTACAAGTGTAATTAACGCATGCGTTCACACTCGTACGTGCGTATGTACGTGTCAAAACGTAATGATATAGCGTTTAACTTGAGACCACTAAATACATGTTATAATTATTCTTTAAAAGTTTTGCATGACAATTTTTTTGATTTCCACTTATTCATTATAATGCGCTTCATCCCCCGTTTCTTCAAAACACTGCACACCCCAAGGTCAATAGAAATACACTATTTATAAAACATTTCTTTATAAAACATACATAGACATTTAATATCCTTATGAAAATTTTTGAATTGTACATTTTAAAGTTATAAATGGCTTTGGTAATGCAACCTTGACAGCGGATTTTTAACAATTTGTCGCATACACAGTTTCTTTTGATGCATTTAGCACCATCACAAAAATGTCTAAATCTCTTGGTACGAAATAAAAAGAGCTTGGACGAGGTCACCCATCTCCAACGTTTTTTATAACTGTCTCAAAACTCTAATTCCCAATTTTAATTCCATTTGTTGTCTAATCAAATATAAATCAAAAATTGTATAAATCAAAGAAATAATTAAAGAAGTGGAAAGAAGACACGCTTAAAGTTGTATAAACGACCAACCTCTTCTCTTTTTACACACAATGGATTTAATAATAGTTGCTACTGAGAAAAATTAATTTGCGACAAAAATTATCCTTATTTAACAATTTATTTCAATGGAGACAAAACTTTGGTAATTTTTTAATGAACTATCTTTTGTGATTAAATAACTTCTAAAATAACGTTGAATTTTCTTGGAGTTATAAAGACAGAGTCATACTATTCAAAATCCAACAATGTATTATACATTCAACATCTACATCATTTTGATTTGATGTCACACAAGAAGTCGGATGGTAAACAAAAAACAGTAGACATATAAAACATTTGTTTGCAAACGTATATGTATAACATTCCATTGTAATACTCTGGGTGAAATATTTTCAAATTTTTATTAACTGTATGGTCAATACCGGTCACCTGAAACTACTATCCAGCGTGGCCAGCTTTAACATTGGTGATCTTAATTAAGAGTTGTGAAAGAACACCACCAAATAACGAGAACCACCTGACAGTCCCCACATAAACTTTTTGGGGTGTGATCCTCTGGCTGACGATGTGTGCCATTCAACAGAACAACCTGTTTGCATTTTGTATGATCTATATTGCTACATTTTAAGTAATGTATGTGCAACTTTACGCACGTACGTTTGTGTAGTTTTTTGTGCGTGTGCGTCTGCTTGTTTACAAAAATGCGCGCGTGTAGATGTTGATGAGTGCGTGCAAAGGTCGTAAAGCAGATGACACGGCTAATGTGACGTCATCAATCGTTGACGTCATAACATATAATTAATGTTTCAGCGACTTTAGCAGGTAATGTATGTATGTGAGTGAGTGAGTGAGTGAGTGAGTGAGTGAGTGAGTGAGTGAGTGAGTGAGTGAGTGAGTGAGTGAGTGAGTGAGTGAGTGAGTGAGTGAGTGAGTGAGTGAGTGAGTGAGTGAGTGAGTGAGTGAGTGAGTGAGTGAGTGAGTGAGTGAGTGAGTGAGTGAGTGAGTGAGTGAGTGAGTGAGTGAGTGAGTGAGTGAGTGAGTGAGTGAGTGAATGAATGTACCTGAACAAATTGATGAAAACAAATTGGCGAATGAATGGTTACAAATGGTTATAGTTAGATTAATGAAAAAATGTGATGTAAAATGTTGATGCAAAATAACGCAAATCAATAAAAAAAATGTTTGTGTGTACAAAAATAAAATAGTTATTAAGTTGTTCGAAAAGTAATTTTATTTTTCCACGACAGAGAATTTAATTGGTTTTATTTTACTTTTTACTATAGAGAAGGTAAAAATGCTATTACAAAAATTAACCGATGTGTATGAGAGGATTGTTGATGCAAATCGGCGAATAACAACCGGGGTGTCGGAGTCGGAAATTTTTACCCGGGTTTAGACAAATTTTGATCTGTAATCAATAAAAAGATCGAATTTAGCGACTGTTTAACTGAATATAACTACTTGAAAAGTTTTAAAGTTCGGTGTATGGGTTCCCCATGTTTTTACGGAGAGAATTTGTGTCGGCGCGTTCACGTCAGTGATTCGTTTCATAAATATCGCGTAAATGATTCATCTTTAAAGCGCATCACCGCTGGAGCAAAAAATAGGTGGGTTGTGTATAAGAATGCTAGACGCAAGAGATCATGGAGCAAAAAGAAGAATCGACAGAAATGGTAAAATTTTAAAGAAATTGTTTCTGAGCTTTTACCGATTAACACAATTATTAATTCTGAAGTCTACTTCAACAGATAAGGCCAGAATTAATCAGCAGAAAAGGTAGAAAATAATGACTCACCTCATGCAAGCTTGGTCACTCGCAAAAAACTTTTACAACTCGATTGTGATACACTGCCATATTCACCACATTCTCCAGATTGGGCACCTTCGGATTATTTTTTCCGGTAGCAACAAACTTTTTTTGGACGGTAAAACTTTCTTTTTAAATAAAGAGGTCGAAAGCCGCCTAGATCAGTTTTTTGTCAGCAAGGAACAAAAATTTGTATAAGTATTGGATCATGTTATTACTTGGAAAATGAAAAAACTTGGAAAAAGGTGTTGAACCAGAATGATTATTTAATGAAATTTTTATTCCCTATACGAAAATTGTTTTCCTTTTTCAAATAAAAATGAAATTAGTTTCGGAACAATTTAATATTATTATTCGACGCTAATAAACTATTTATTATTGAAAATATCAAGAAAGGATATTCAAGCATTCAAAAGTTTGATGGAAGGATGCTAAAACACACAACAACAACACAACGACACATCAACACAACGACACATCAATACAACAACACATCAACACAGCGACAGAACAGTTCAACACAAAAAACGTTCAAACGAACATATCGAGGCTGAGCAGGAAATAACACGCATGATGGAGACAAATGTTTTAACAAGAGGTGAGTTGAGTTTTCCCCATAACATTTTAAAAAAAATGAATTAGATGGATTTGGAAATCATGAATAGAGAAATGACAGGAGCTCCAAAGTATAATTCATATGATGGTTTATGATAAAATTGTCAACTAGATGATAATTTATTATATTTATTATTTCAAGTATTCCTTCTGTTACCTTAAAGTATTCCTCGCTTGTGAAATGAATTTGATGTGAGGGGGGGGGGGAGGTGGAGAATGAATAAGAATTATTTTATACCATTAAGAGAACCACTGTGAGACATGATTAATA
>NW_008703702.1:0-5133 GCF_000326865.2 Helobdella robusta | reverse complement strand
CGTATACATACATATATATATATATATATATATATATATATATGTATATATATATATATGTATATATATATATATATATTTATTTATTTATATATTTATATATGTGTGTTTGTGCGTGTGTGATTGTGTGTGTGTTTGTGTGTGTGTACATACAAATAAACATGCAAATATATAACGTGTTGTATAACGTGTAGAGCACAGTGATTCAACATCACACATATACAATACACACACACATATATGAACACATACATACACATACAAACACACACACATATAAACACATACACACACGTACATATACACACACATACACACACATATAAACACATACACACACATATAAACACATACACACACATATAAACACATCCACGCACACATATACACACATACATATAAACAACGTGCAGTGCGGAGCATATGAATGAAGGAGCATCGTCCATACAAATACGTCTGCCTGCCTGGTCGCTTCTCTGCTGCTCTGAAAATCAATAAGTGGTTGTTGGAGTTGTGTGTGGTGGTTATTTTTGTTGCACGGCAGACCATGTTCTGAAAATTCTTTACGTAATTTGGATTTGTTTGATGGTTTGTTAATGAAATGAGAGAAGTTTGCATTGTTTGTTTCGTCGTCTGCTCTGGAGTTTATCTTGCCCGAAGTAAGATTCAATTTATTCAAATCAACTTCATATGTGATGTTGCTTGTTTGAGGCTTTATTGCTTGGGATTTTGTTTGGAAAAAAAAAAGTTAAGATAATTGCAATCATTTCGAAATTTTTTTTATAAATTGTTGGAATTTTTGTGATATAAAATTGTATGCGTTATTTGGTAACGATAGAAATAAATCAATCCACCGCAAATTTGTTCATGTTTGAAATTAAAATGCATCTACGCTTGAAAGAACCGACAACCTTTAGAAATTTGAAGGTACTCCCTTCATCTCCACCAGATGTGACGAAAAAGCCGCCGTTGAGTGCGTGCACAAATCCTTGCAACAACATCACAACAGTATATTTCAATGAACATTTAATTTTTCTAACTCAACAAAACGTAGGTGCCCAGCTCATCATCAAGCAGATATGCCTTCACTCATCCACGAACCATCAACTTTTTGAACCTCTTACCCAATTATGGCTTCAAACCATCAACTGGTCCAGCCACCAACTGATCCAACTACCCCACCAAGTCACAAACAGCATGCAATCCAAATAATCTGGCCACCCTACCAACAGCAGACCTCCATGATGTCACAAATTCATTACAACTTCATGAACTGATACAGTTTTTGCACCAAAAAAGTATCATGAATTAAACCGTCACAGCATTATGCAGACCTCTTTCAGTAGACACAAGCCAATACTCTTACACTGACCCGATCTCAACAACACTGAAATCTTCGTAGGAGATCTTAACCAAACATTTGCAACTTAACTACTTTTTCAATGTTTCCGTGTGGAAAATTGTTCTTGCATGTCTGATGAGATGAAATAAAATCGTTGTTTAAGTTAGAAAAGTGCATTTGAAAATGCGTTTGAAAAATAACGATCCCCAGCAAATCTCTTTCTCTGCATGGAAACTCCCGAGGCGCCTGCATGATCAGGAGCAGCTGATTATTGTTATAATGAATATTAATCACCATTCATCACCGGTCGTGCAATGTTTATTATTTCAAAAGGTTTTTAAAATATAAAATAGTAAAAATTGTATCATTCTTCAATATTTAAATTAACGTAAAAATATTTATTTTGCTTGACATTTGAATTCAGCACAAGCATTAAAAAATGTATCTAGTGTTTGCTTAGATGATTAACATATGATAATAAAAAATTGTTTGCTTTCAAATAGGCATGTTGTAATATATCAGATCAGTCTTTAAATAACATTATTAACGTAATGTCTGATCGATTATAAATTAAAATTTAAAATTATAAATAATGAATTGTCATTTTATTCACAATTTTTTCGATGGTAGAAACTCAACCTCTGCACATTTTCATGCACAATTTTTATGACGCGCACTGTTTACCTGTGAGATTTCTGTGCAGATAGTGTCACATGATGATGATGACGTCATGTGGTAAGGTGGATATGTGACGTAAGGAATAAACACCGCAACCACCACCACCACCACTACTACAACCTCCCCAACTACAGCCACCACCACTACAACCACCACCACAACCACCGCAGGTGACATCCTGTTGAACGAACTCACTCTAGCCCTACCGACACCCCCCGGCAGTGATGTGGACTCTTTTGAGCAATACGAACTTGGGAGTTCCTGCCTGCTGAGGTGCAATGTGTCGCACAGGTCCGTCAAAGAGAAAGGCAACATCAGCTGGTCCTTCAATGAGAAGCAGATCGTCCCAGGTTGGTCGCGGTTGTTCTGTTGGTAGGTTTTCGCGCGGCTGTTTCGCTGAATGTTCGTCCGACGTTGTTGCTAGGTATGTTACTTAATGTGTGTGCGCGCGTGTGTGTGTGTGTAGTGTGTATGTGTGTGTGTGTGTGTGTGTGGTATGCGTGTGCGCGTGTGCGCGTGCAACATTATCCTTGAAATGTTTTCTCTTATATTTTTCCGGTTTTTTAAATAATTAATTTTCCGTTTTAAGTTCCCACATATCTGTAGATCAATATAGATTATTATTCATAATTTAGACGTTAAACATTTACTCCAATATCATGCACTGACCCCTAGCACACTGTTCAGCTTTCCAATTTACAACCAAACACGTCTATACATTCCAATGCCTCACATTTCATTTGGTTAGGAGATGCAGAGAGAGAGACCTTCTGAGATGCAGTTGTTAAATTTTATTTGTGAACAAACTTTGTTAGCCTCCATCAAATTTACCCAAAAGCACACGGCAGCAGTGGTTTCTTATTGCAACAGAAGCTTTGAGTCAGTAGAAAATGACCCGCTTGTCGACCCGCCAAGTTGATGGCGGGTCGACAGCTGCAAATACAAGTTCCAATGGAAACACGTCATCTTGTCAATCAAGAGGCCACCACGTCAGTATCACGTGATCCATCCTTGAATGTTTGCACGAATGAACGACCTGTAAAAGTGTGTGTGTGTGTGTGTGAGTATCTGTGTGTGTGTGTATGAGTATGCGTGTATGTGTGTTTGTATGTGCGTGTGTGTGTGTATGAGTATGCGTGTATGTGTGTTTGTATGTGTGTGTATACTCACCCACACATGAGTGTGCGAGTATTTGTGTGTATGCATGTGTGTTTTTGTGTGTGTGTGTGATGCTGTTTGCTCGGCATCGGCACATTTTACATTTGAATAGCCACCGCGTATTGGCAGTGCAAAACATAACATGGCTCTTGAACGACTTAACTATTTTTCAATGGAATATTTTTGATGAGGGATAATAAATAAATTAGATGAAAAAACTAGCTATAAAAAAATTCTTGTCTAAATTTTAAAGTGAATAATTGATAATCATTCGAAATCCCTTTTTATTTATGCGAAGTAGGTTAATGTTGAAATCATTATTTTAAAGTGTAGCGCAGCAGGAATCCCTGCTGTCTTGCAGGTGGCGGGAAAGAACTCAAATTTATGAACTGCACGAGCCCACTCCTGCGACTCACATCTGTGTACGCCACACGCACACACACACGCACGCACAAAGTTACACTTCTGACATTGTTGGACACATGAAAACGATTGACATGGAGACATTATCTTGTTTTCCATTGTTTCGTAAAAGAATTCTAGTGTACAATCTGATAAAGATCAACCATCAACTTCATTTCCTTTGCAAATTTTCTGATCAAATCGTCAGTGATCGGAGTTTGTCGGCATCATGAGTGAAACTTCCTGTAGGCTGGGCTCCGGTAGGCTGACCAGGCATTCTGCCATGAATGGCCTCATTTTGAGACTGCCTCAGAAAGCCAACACTGTGGGTTTAGTGAAGGTGAATAATTTCAGACTTGATGGCTTCACACTCCCCCATTGGCTATGGGGTCGCGCACTGACATGGGATGTCACATTTCCCCATCCACTGGCAGATAGATGCATCAATAACACTGCCATCGAGGCTGGCACTGCAGTTCTGAAAGCGCCCGATTGTTAAAACAGCAAATACAATTAACTGAACAATGACACTAAAACGTTTCTCCCATAATGCGCAGAAACATTTGGCCCTACCAACAGGCAATTTTTAGACCGAAATTACTGAAATAATTAGTGAAATAACTCAAAAGTTCTATATAAAACAAGATATTTCTATTTTATTAATTAGGTTCAACGCTTACTGTATTTTAGAAAATGTCAGAAAATGCACTTCTGTGCAAGTCCCATAAACTTAAATAAAAAAAATTAAGTTACTTATTTGGCTATTGTTTTCATCCTTGCACTCGCACATACAGTCATTGGTAGCTACACAGACACTTCACTTAGCTAGATACATAGACACTTAGCTAGATACATAGACACTTAGGTAAGAACATACATACATACATACATAGATAGATATACGCTCACATAGACACGCAAACACTTATTCAAAAACTTCTTTTAATATATGTACAGTTCACCTGCTTAATAATACTTACAAACACACGTGTGAATATTGTACATTAATGATTATACTTTTTTAATATTCTGACAACGATCTGATAAGCATTGTATTTTCAAAATTTATGTTACGTTACGTTATGTTGTATTGCATGTTGTTGTAGGTTTAATGCCGATACCATGCTCGCAAAGTGCAATTTCACCAGAGACATAAAAACGTGGTGAATGCTTGTTGCAAACAACATACACACCACACACACACCACACACACACACCACACACACACTTTAATATAGATATATTTATCATATACAATATAGATATACATTGTTTATTAAATAATCACTCACACACATGGCGTATACATACATATATATATATATATATATATATATATATATGTATATATATATATATGTATATATATATATATATATTTATTTATTTATATATTTATATATGTGTGTTTGTGCGTGTGTGATTGTGTGTGTGTTTGTGTGTGTGTACATACAAATAAACATGCAAATATATAACGTGTTGTATAACGTGTAGAGCACAGTGATTCAACATCACACATATACTATACACACACACATATGTGAACACATACC
>NW_008703701.1:0-1675 GCF_000326865.2 Helobdella robusta | reverse complement strand
CACTACTACTACCACTACTACTACCACTACTACTACCACTACTACTACTACTACTTCTACAACTACTGCTACTACTACTACAACTATTACTACAAAGACAAAAAATAAAATAGAATACAAAACATTAATAACAGATTATAGCTCTGACGACAACAACAACAACAACAATAATAATAATAACAACAACAATAATAATAATAATGATAATAATAATGACGTCATCGACATATTTGCCGGAAGTATGCACTTAGATTCTTGTGATGATTCCTGCCTGCCAAAACACTTGACGACCACCGTTCAACTCATCATGATACCCCCTCGAAAACTAAAAATGGACTCTTCATATTACAATGGTGAATATTGTTTGTGTGTGTGTGTGTACGTGTGTGTGTGTGTTCGTGTCTGTAGCTATAAAATTATAAATAATTATTAATGTTATTATAAATACTGTTATAATTATGACAGCTGACGACAGCAGCAACAACAACGCAACTGTTGATAATAATAATAATAACAATAATAATAAAAATAATAATAATGATAATGATAATGATAGCAATGATGACGACGAAGATGATGATGACGATGACGATGATGATGAGGATTTTGTTGCAAGCAGGGTTGTACCCTATTCCATTGAAACCATGTACAAGCTATGCGGTAAGTGTTGATGATGATGATGATGATGATGGCTGGGTTGATGATGATTGTGATGATGATGATAATGATGATGATGATGATGACGTTGCTTATGATTTAACTCACAAATTTAACAAAATATTCACCCGACCAAGCAAATTCAACCCCAAATTATCATAATTTATTCGAAAAACTCAAAAAAGGCCATCCAATCCCGTTACTCGATCTCATGCAGCTGGCCAATCAAAACACCGACCGAATTATCCCGACCAATGAGAATTCAGTTGAGAATTTTCAACCTGAATACATATTCGACGGCTTAAATTCGCTGGCTGAAATTAGCGTAAACGAAGTTGGACAGGGTCTAATTAAAATTCCATTTACATTTTCGGCCGCCATAAAAAGAAGAAGTGATGACGACGATGATGACGTCATAATTAATAATAAAAACAATAATAATAATAATAATAACAACAATGATGATAATGATGATGATGAGAACGATGATGATGAGGACGGTGATGAATGGAAGAGAAAGAAGGAGTTGATCGTCGGCATCTCGACTGTGAAAGGTTTTTATTGCGATATTTATTTTTTTAAAAACAACAAAAACAACTATGACGTCATCAACAACATGACGTCATGTTTTTTTTTGGTCACCAATAAAAACAACAACAACAACATCAACAAAAACATCAACAACAGCAACAACAACAACATTATCAACAACAACAACAAAGTCGACTCATGTGATCTTACATTTATTAATTAGGCACGTTTCTGCTGCATGCATTTGCGATAGTATAAATACATACATACACACACCTGCAAACACATACATGCATACAAACCAACAAACATACATACATACAAACAAACATACAAACAAACAAACAAACAAACAAACATACAAACAAACAAACAAACATACAAACATACAAACAAACATACAAACAAACATACAAACAATACGTACATACCTACATACATACATGCATACAAACAAACATATGTACAGACAGCTGTTGTCATGGTT
>NW_008703700.1:0-3407 GCF_000326865.2 Helobdella robusta | reverse complement strand
GGTGATGAGTAACAGTTCTGATACTTCATCACTGTGCAATGCTGTAGCTGATAGTAAAACATTTCTGACTACAACAACAAAAATATTCACAACAACAGCAACATCAACAGCAGTTGAAAATTCATCAAAAACAATAACAGCAACATTCGCGACACCAACCTCATCGCCAGTAACATCAACAACGTCACCAACTTCAACAACTGCGTCGCCAACGTCAACAACTACAACATCAGCAGCAACTACATCGACAAATGATGAGGTAGATGAGTTGAAAAAGTTATGCCTGCACTTGCAATACATCATGGATCAGCAGTTGAAGGAGAGAGAGAAACTTCAACAACATAACGAACAACTACAGCAACAATTACAACAACAACAACAACAATCCCTCCAACAACAACAACAACCTCAAAAGCAGCAGCAGCAAAAACAACATCGTAAAAATAATCAAAACCAGCATAGAAACGACTCCAACAGTTGTGTTGAGGACGGAATTTGTGCAAAAGTAACTACTCCATTGTGTCTGTTGTCGTTATTTGTTGTTGTTGTCATTGTTGTTGATGTTATTTGCGCTGTTGTTAATGCTATTGATGTAACGTTGATGTTACTTCTTTTATTTTACGCTGTTATTCATTGCTGTTCATTGGTGACAGCTGGACCAAAGTGTATGTTTTATTGTGTCAATCTGTCTGTTGCTGTTGTTCTTTTTCGTGCTTCTGTCAGACGTTGCAGTTGATGCTATTTGTTGTTGCGATTTGTGTTGTGTTTTTGTTGTTGTTGTTATGTTGTTTTTCGTGTTATTTGTGATGTTTTTGTCGTTGTAATTGTGGCTCAATGACAGTTTTTATTCATTCATTACCCACAACATCATAAACAACAACGACAACAATATTGACGTCATAAACAACAACGACAACAACAATGACGTCATAAACAACAAGAACAACAATAACAACAACAGTAATGACATAATAAACAACAACATCAACAAAGTTAACGACAGTGACGTCATAAACGACAATGACTTCAACGACATGAATGAACAAAAACAAAGCAGCACCTAACAGAGATAAAGAATTTGAGAAGAGAGCTCGAGGCCTGCAAACTGGTGAACGAGAACCTGGAGATGAAGTACAGCAAGGACGTCAGCAATGTGACCAACAACTTCCAGAGTAAGATTGACCAGGTACCACAGACGCTACAGCCGCCGCTGCTCTTGCTTCTGCTGATGATGATGATTGTGGCAATGACGATTGTGATGATGAGAATGACCTACTGATGATGATGAGGATGACCTGTTGATGATGATGGGGGTGACCTGCTGATGATGATGAGGATGACCTGCTGATGATGAGGAGGATGACCTGTTGATGATGATGGGGGTGACCTGCTGATGATGATGGGGGTGACCTGATGATGATGATGGGGGTGACCTTATGATGATGATGAGGATGACCTGCTGATGATGATGGTGACGATGATGTGATTAAAATGATGACGGAGTGATAATAATGAAAGTAGTAAATAAGTAAATAAGTAAATGATAATAATAACCTTCACCAAAAATGTCACTGGTCTTTGTTATTGTTTGTTAGTTTCTAAATGCTGTACACACACATAAGCAGCCTACCTGCATGTATATAACATTTTGAATTTATGAAATTTTGAAATATTTTTAGACATTTCGTACCTCTAGTGATAATAATAATAAAATATTTATGAATAATTAGATCGAAATAATATTATATTGTAATATTTTGTCAGCTGACAAAAAGCTATGATGAATGCAAGAAAGAGAAAGACTCGATGGTGATGAGGTATGCGCAAGCAGAAAGTAAGAACATCGAACTGCAAGAACTATGTAGGAAAGCTGAGTATAAGGTTGGCTGGTTGGTCAGTCGGTTGGATGGCTGGCTGGTCAGTTGGTCGGTCGGTTGGATGCCTGGTTGGTCAGTCGGTTGGCTGGCTGGTTGGCTGGCTGGCTGGCATTGATTATAATTATTATTATAATTATTGTCATTTTTCATAGTTGTTATAATAATAATAATTATTATTATTATTACAAAGTTGAAGGATTCGTTGAGAGAGAAGGAGATAGCAACAGCCAGGTGTGGCACCATTAACTCCGACATACACAAACTTACTAAACTACTGGAAGTTAAGGTGTCGTTCGTTTGACATTCAACTCTATCAGCTATTATACAACTGTGACCTCGTATATCTTGCCATAGTTTACACTTGGCTTCTGCTTTAATTTTTGATTTAGTCTGAACGTTTTTTGTATTTTCTTCTTTTATAATTGGCTTGTTGTATTTGCTACTTATATCACTCGATGGCATTCAAACTTGGGTGCCAAGTTAGTTGCTGAAACTTCCGCACCATACGGCAAGCGTATAAACACACACACACACACACACACACACACACATGTGTGTGTATATGTGCAACATTCATACCACACAACATACATACATACATACATACATACTTACATGCATACACACATACATACATACGTACATACATACATAACATTCATGCGTATTAACATTCTGACGGGTGCAATTATCGACATATCAAAGTGTTAACCCACTTGTTACTTGATGTTTGACTGTTCAATGTCATTCATCCTGTTTTGGTTTTAACATACATACATACACACATACATACATACACATACATACATCATCACCATCTTTATCTTTTTCATCATCATCATCTTTACCATCATCTTCTTCTTCATCATCATCTTTGTTATCATCACCATCGTCATCATCATCAGGACGTTGAACTGGCCTCAATAAAGAGAGAGTTCGACAACATGAAGGACCAGTCAACCTCGAGGGATGTCCAACTTAAGTTTCTGCAGCAGAAACTCAGGCAGGAACAAGATGCTCTCAAAGTTCGTTATCATTATCATTATCATCATCATTATTATTATAATTATTTTTATTATTTGTGTTGTTTCTGTTGTTGTTGTTGTTGTTATTTCTGTTTATGTTTTGATGATGATTTGAAACTTTTAATCTCTTAATCCTTCAAAATGTTTATCTAACTAAAGTTTCAATTCATTCATTCGTCGCCTTCGTTATAATTTATTGTTTCATTCATTCACTCATTCGTTCGTTCGTTCGTTCATTCGTTCATTTGTTCTTTTTTTCATTCATTTATTCATTTAGTGTTTCATTCATTCCTCCATTTACTCTTTCATCTTTGTTTCTTCACTTACCTATCTATTTTTTTAGCCAATCACACATAGCAATCAGTCCATTTAACCAATAGCATTTCTCGATCCATTTAACCAACCAACTATACTTATTTGGTTTATTCCATTCATTCCTCCTATAATAATTATATTCATTCATTCATTCATTCATTCATTTTTTCGACCAATGGCAAGCAAGCTA
>NW_008703699.1:89993-115807 GCF_000326865.2 Helobdella robusta | reverse complement strand
ATTCTTATCTTTCATCATTGACATCATAAAAATCTTTATTTAATGTATATGAAACATTATTATAGGTGCTTAACAACAATATATTAACTATACTAGAATGAATTCTATACTAGTTGGAAATTAAGGAACGCCACCCTAACTTCCTGATTGGCTCGTTTGGTTTGAAAACCGGATAACGTACACACGCAATTAATAATATTTTTATTTAATTATTAAATAGATTTATTATTTAAAAAATTATTTTAGTTATTTGTATGCCTGTGTATGTACAATTGTACATATTTGTCGTTATGAATTCCAAATTTACTTGCCACCGCTCCTTACTTGAACAATTTTAAAATTTATATATGTACATGTAAAATGTTTGTGTACGTCTATATATATTTATATACTCATTCATTTATTCATTCATTCGTTCGCTCATTCATTTATCCATTCATTCATTCATTTGTTCGTTCGTTCGTTCATCCATCCAGTCATTCACACAGTCTCCATAGATAAGCTTAGTGTTGGAGTTAATTATTTAAATGTATTTTTAACCGGATGGTTTTAAATAAAATTTTGGTTTATTTTATTCCTTTCTTTTCATCATTTCCTACGTCTATATCACATAACCACACACACACACACACACACACACACACACACACACACACACACACACACACACACACACACACACAAACACTAATTTTTTTCTTGTTAGTCTGTTTTTGTCTGTCTGCTGGTTTGTTTGTATTGTTTGTCGATTTGTTAGTTTGTTTGTTTTATTGTTTGTTTGTTTGCCTGTTTGTTTATTATTTAATTACATTTTTATCTGATTTAAATTAAATTAAAACTTTATTCATTTGTTTCCTTTCATATGTATATCAGGCAGGCTATACACTTACTTACTCAAAAACACGTGCATATGCGTATTTATTTTTTTTTACGTCTGTTTGTATGTATGTTTGGTTTTTTGGCTGGCTGGTTGGTAGGTTGGTTGAAAGGTTGATACTTTGGCTGTTTGGTTGATAGATCGGTTGTTTCGTTGGTAGTTTGGTTGACTGTTTGGTTGGTATGTTCTGTGTGTGTGTGTGTGTGTGTGTGTGTGTGTGTGTGTGTGTGTGTGTGTGTGTGGTGTGTGTGTTTCAAGCTGGTGTACTTGAAACCGCTCCTTTCTTACTCTACCATTTAAGAAAAAATTTTGTTTGTATATGTGTGTGTGTTTGTGTGTATTTGTTAATTTATTGGTGACATTATTTGTTTGTTTCTCAGTTCGTTCGTTTGTTTGTTGATTTAATCATTCATTTGTTTTAATAGTTATTTAAATTTTGACATAATATTTGGAAAAAAATTTGATGTTTATCGAATATGCTGATTACCTAACAATAGAACGTTTTCAATGTCTATCACGCAGTTAAAATTGTTCTCACATCGTCAATGCTGTCGTTCAATCAACAATCTAATAATGAACGTTCCAAAATAATTCACATTTTGACTCGTTTCAATTAATTTCGACAAATTTCAATTTGAATTCGAGTGACTTTCAAGCTATAATTGCACTTGCTCGGCTCGCGATCGAACCCTCTACGAGAAGGTCTACAGAAAACGGTCGGCACTAATATTGGCCGGACCGCTCGAAATCTTGATGTTTTCGATATATAGTATCATGATTCGACTAAATTGTTATCATTACCTGTGTATCACCAAATACACAGTATAGCACGACGCTGATATAGTAATGAAATTAATAATAGCAATAGTAAAAATGTCAGTAGCCATGCAGTAATAATACTTATTCAACGAGTTCGTATAATTACACCTACTTACATTACTTATACTTGCACGCACACGCATATACACATACGTACATGTAAACAAACATGCACACATACATAAGCACGTACATGATGATCGTACGATCAACCAATATATGGAAGGAAGTTTTTTAAATTTTATTAAATGACTTTGTTTTTAAAAACAACGGCATAAGAATTATTGAAATGGGATTGGTAATTCAGAACGAATTCGTTGGAGGAAATGACGTCATTTTAAAAGTAGTTTCACAGTACGTTAGTGAAATAGCCCATACATTGGAAAAATATATATTCGATTCCTGTAAATAGATAGATATGTGTAGTTATTAAATATATATATTTATTTATACATTTAAATTATACAATTAAAGTGAAGTAAGGTGTGTGGAGTCAACTTATTTTGAATTCTCTTGGAATAATTTGATTTGAACCGCGCGCGTGCATACACATGTAACATTGATTTCTGTTGCTTTTATAAGGAAGTTATATAATAAATATATATAAAGAATTTAGAATTCATGTATACAAATAATTACTAAGATTATATGTTTACATAAAAAGAAATAAAACAGTTCCAACCAGCCAATCAATCAGAATGTTTCGAAGTTTGAGTAGCTCTGTTGTCAAGAATGGATATTAGTGTATTACAAAAAATCTAAAATCAATAACATTGAATCAATAAAATTTTTTACAGATGTTAACGATTGAATTGTTTATAAGTATAATATATAAAAGAAATGAAGTAAAAGAAATACATATTTTCATTTGCCAATGGTTATGTGAAAAAGGAGTGATCTCGATTAAATTTGAATTCAACTAGCTAAACGTATACACATTCTCGAACCTTCCCATCAGGAAGTCCGTAGGCGGTCGTTGAATTCATTCTAGTATAGTTAATATATTGTTGTTAAACACTTATAATAATGTTTCATATACAATAAATAAAGTTTTTTAATGATGTCAATGATTGAAACGATAAGAATATATGAATGGAACTGGTATAAATAGGAGCCGAAAATGCGTTGAAATCCGACCGGGCGCTTTAGGGCATTCCCTTAGCGCCTGGTCCTTTTTTTATTTCTTTATTTTATTTTTTAGTTAAATTATTTATTGTTTCTAGACGTATTCGTTACTTAATATTTCTAGATTTGTTCTTTTATTTTATTCGTTACATATTATTTCTAGATTTGTTCGTTTATTTTATTGTTATTATTGCGCGGTCATACATACACCCACACAAACACATACATACATACATCCATACATTCGTTGTTTTGTTTGATGTTTTATTCTCTTTTCCTTACTTTTTTCTTCGTAATTGTACAAATAGGTAGGATTAATTCGTAAGTTGAGCTAATTGAACATAGGTAGGTGAGTTAATTTAGTGAACATAGGTAAGTTAGAGACTCTATTCTTTCTTTCTTACGTTCTAGTTTATTTGTATTGAATTGTTTTGTATTGTTTATTGTTCAACACAACACCAACAGCAGCAATCAAACACAACAATCAACACAATATTATTTTCGTTATATTTTAAGTTAAGTTGTATATTATTTCTACACCATTCGTTACTTATTATTACTAGATTTGTTCGTTTATTTTATTCGTTACTTATTATTTCTAGATTTGTTCGTTTATTTTATTGTTATTATTGCGCGGTCATACATACACCCACCCACACAAACACATACATACATACATCCATACATTCGTTGTTTTGTTTGATGTTTTATTCTCTTTTCCTTACTTTTTTCTTCGTAATTGTACAAATAGGTAGGATTAATTCGTAAGTTGAGCTAATTGAACATAGGTAGGTGAGTTAATTTTGTGAACATAGGTAAGTTAGGGACTCTATTCTTACTTTCTTACGTTCTAGTTTATTTGAATTGTGTTGTCTTTGTTTTATTTGTTCAACACAACACCAACAACAGCAATCTTAAACAACAATCAATACAATATTATTTTCGTTATATTTTAGTTAAGTTTAGTTAAGTTGTTTATTATTACTAGACCATTCGTTACTTATTATTTCTAGACTGTCGTTTTATTATTAACCCCCTCATGAACAGCTGCCTTGACGTGGCGAGGGGGCTTCTCACTAAATGCCGTTCAAGTTTGTGCTTCTTCACTTTTGTTTTTTTTAAATAAAATTTTCTATCTTTTTCTTGGTTGCATTTTTTAGCGCAAATACTCAAACATTGGTTACATAAGCATTTGCATGTATGTTATATGTATAGCATACACGAACCTATAAACAACTGCACAACACAACACACACATAAACATGCAAATGCATACACACATGCATACATATATATGAGTAATACAAACGAGCATTTATTAGCAGTTGTTTCTTGTTCTCCTCCTTTTTTACTTCCCAACTTTTTATTAGTTTAGGTAGGAATGAAATGGGTGAGCCTTGGCTAAAGTTATATATAAGTTTTGAACAATATTTATTGCTCATATGATGGTATCTTAACTTCGAGTTTTTTGTTACGAGTTCGTTTTTGTTTTGTTTGCACACACACTCACAAGTTTCAGTACTGTGAGCAGGTCTGAAACCAGATTGGGATGCAGGTAGCAAGAAGTTAGAGGGAGTTTACTACATATTATATTGATTATCTACAGAATGAAAAAATGCGCTTATCAACATTTTGTGAAAATAATTTATTGAGAATTTTTGAAAAAATGGAGTTAATGGTTTTTAATTAGTTAATGGTAAAAACATTTTGATATTTTTCATTAAAAATTGTCATTCGAATGAATATAGCATAATCTATTTATGTCTAATATTGTAATTGTGCAAATTTTGAAATTTTTTTAATTCAAAGTTTGGCTGTATAACAAAGGATATTTGAAACAAATTATAAAAGTGTTCGAAGACTAATTAGATTTTCAGGTGTTAAATTTTGTATGGCAGTGATTAATAATTAATTATATTAAACTGGTATAGATTATATCAGACAGTGAATATCTTAGTATAATTTATTATTCCATTTTTAATCATTTAATTTTTATTTTATCAAACATGTTCAGAAAGATTAGTTTCATCGACTTCTGCACTTGTCAACTTATGATCAATATGTCTTTGTTTGGCAAGACAGCTCTCCACAATATTGCTGTTATCAGATGAGCAATTGCTGATATTATCCATGTTTCTCTCAAGATTTTTCTCATTGTCATAATTCATTTCATTGCTACTTGGATTTCGAAAAATGTTCTCAACGTTTCCATTGACAACTGTAGTGAACAGTTCAGTGTTTTTACTTTTACAAATCGTCTTTTCTGAAAAAGTGAATCGTTTGTTGCTTGAATAGCACGGTAACTTTTCAGAATTATTGCAAATTAATGGGTTGAAATCTGATTTGGGAGGATTATTTAATGGAGACGTTTCTTCTTTGATGGGGAAATTTTGTTGGCTGCAAGTACTTCCACGACTTATTTTGCGCGTATGCTTAGCAAATGCATTCTCCTGGCAATTACTTCGCATGGAATCGCTGCTCAGTTTGGAGCCGAAAATTGCCGACTCTGTTAAACTGTTTTCGTAAGTGGGGGAATCTCTAGCAAGGCTTTCATTTGAAGTAAGATTATCATCATCGCAGTTTATTGTTAAATTAGTCAATGTGTTAAGCGTAATGCCATTCACATAAGGAGATTTACTTTCATAAGAAAAAATCTGGGAACTGGGGTTTAGTGGTTTGTCAGGACAAAAGGTCATATAATATACGTTTTGAGTAACGTTGTTATTTTCGAGTGAGAGAGGTTTTGATAAGTTATTTAAGTTGTGTTCCTTTGAAGAGGTTACTAATCTAACAAAATTTAGATTTTCACAACTTTTTGAGTTTTTTTGAAATTTTATTTTCTTATCATCAATGACACTCAATGAGCCCGATGTTCGATCGTTGTTTTCTAAAGCATCAACCAATGTAGTGCTAGCACTGCCATCATCTTCGTTTTCAACGTTCTCCATGCTTGTTAATGTACCTGTTCTAGTGAGTGATGAAGATCGGCTTTTTTTAAATTCTTTAACTTTTTCATTATGATTATTGCAAGTTGTGTTGGCATGGCTATGAAACCATTCGCCTTTCATCAGGTTGCGAAGTGATTGAATAAGATCATCAGAGGGGCGGAGTCTGCTTTCGGAATTTTTATCTTTTGTTTCGGCAAATTTATTTTGTTTGTTAACAGCTTGATTCATCGCAGGGCTCCATAAATTATGCAAAGTAGATTTGTTATGATGGTTATAAGGCTCTGACAATAAGCTGCTGGCGGTTTTTCGACCTTTAGCTAAATTTATAAGAGTGTTAATAGGAAGAAATTTTTGCTTGATCGGCTTATGGTTTGCATTTTGATGGAGAGAATTAACGTTCACGATTGTCGGCGGTAGATTTATAGTAACTTTAGTGTCTTTATTCACTAACGGTACATCTTCTTGGATTTCAATCAATGATCCGTGGGTTCCCAGCTTTGAAGCAAGTTTTGGCATCTTATTTTTTCCTGCTGGTCTTAAAATATCTCGACTTGAAAATCTTCTGTTAGGGTTGAAAGAGGTCGGAAATGTAGGGCAGCGAACCACGCGATCTTCTGACGTTGATTCACTGCCGTGGTTAGCGTTTTGTGGGAAATTTATTTTAAAGCTGGAAATTACATTTTCGTGGCAAACATCAGGAGCGTTATTGCTGTTGCCAAAGTAAATATTGTTGTTCAAATCGGACGCATTGTCGTTTTTATCGTTCAATCTATTGATTTGATGTTGCTGCTGCTGCTGCTGCTGAAGAACGTTTTTATTGAAGGCGTTCGTTGGAAATGGCAAACCTCGGCAATTTAGTTGAGCAACATTGAGAGAAGAAGATGAAATATTTTTAGAAGCAGTTTTTCGATTTCTATTGTCGAGATCTTCGCCTACCACAAAATATGTTATCATTTCACCTCGTCCCTAAAAGTTTGTTAATTTTCACTGTCAACATTGTTTGTTAAATCAATTTATTAACATAAACGTTTTTACATTTATTTTGAATGTTATTCAGTTAAATAACTAGGAGTTATAAAAAAATTATTGTATGACAAAATTTTTAATATACTTTCAATGATGTCATCCCTCTTAATTCTAACTTGTACCCACCGAGCTTCTCTAATATCGTTTTACAGTCAACACTGCAATGTATCTTCATTTCTGTTAAGAGCAATTTAATTTTATTAGGTTTTACAAAATATATCATTAGATAACACCAGATATAACAATTGGAGATGCTCATAGAATTTGAGCTGCGATATTAAAAGTTTGTTCGGGTTCACAATATTAAAAACATGCACCTCACAAAAACAGTTGTTGGATGATGTTCGGGTTCACAATATTAAAAACATGCACCTCACAAAAACATTCTACCACGTAATTAGCCAAACAGTTTAAAAGCAAATTTATTGCAAGTTTGAAAAGGAAACACCTTCTCCTGTCGTCTCTAATCTTGAGGCTGTGTTGACGGTGTCACCAAATAAACAATAGCGCGGCATTTTCCGACCGACTACGCCAGCAACCACAGGTCCTAAACGTGTTAATTTTAATATCATTAAAATATTCTATTATTATTGTATAACTCATTTATTAATTCATTCGTTTATTCATTTATTTATTTTTCATTCGTTTATTTACTTATTCATTCATACATACATTTATTTATCTCTCTTAAAAATTGTCATCGTTGTATTTGTTAATTTATGCAACGTTATTCATTTTAATGAACAGGTAGGTTATTATCGAATTGTCAATCTACTAACAACGACAATTATTAACGTTTCATCGAAGGATTTGTGAAGAAAATTACTCGATTTATTGAAAATACTGTTTCTCATCAACTAGAAAAACAAAGGGAATAATTTAGAAGGAACCTGAGTGGATTCCAATCCTGAGTTTTATTGTGTGACCGGGTTTATGTTTTATTTGGAAGTCTGATATGGTTTTGAGGAGGTGCAAGGACATTGAGGCGATCTCTCCGGCGTGTCTGTCGCAGTTTCTGATTGGGAGACCGCTGGCCACCATGTACGCATCGCCGATGGTTTCCACTTTGTATACGTCGTAGTTGCCGATGATTGTGTCGAATGTTGTGTATAAATCGTTCAGCATGTCAACTATCTGTAGGCAGTCGGCACCCAAATTATTTCTCAAACGCAAAACGTTTTGTAGAGCTTTGTCTAAAAACGCAATGTCACACGCATGAACAAGCAAATTGGAATGAACAACCTGCATAGGTGTACTTTCAGCGGAAAGTTTGGTGAATGCGACGATATCGCTAAAATAGATTGTTACACATTCAAATTGCTCCGGTATAACTTCAGTACCTTTTATTAATTGCTCCGCCACTGATCTATTCGGTGTAAGTTTAAAAATTAGCAAACGGTAAAGATTTGAGTAATTTAAAATGACCATGATTTTAATAAAAATTAATAGAAAGATTGACGAAGAATATTATTCAATGAAATCTAACACCGGCAACATAGAGAGAAGTAAGGTTTCTGTTTTTTTCTTCTCTTCAGCTAGCTTCACTTTCTCTTCGGCTAATTGAACTGTTCGTTCTTCAACCAGAGATTCCAAGCGGTTTGCATATTTCTCCATGATCGCCAACATGTTATCGAATATGTTAGTGCTCCTGTACATGTGTGGCACGCGTGCGTGCGTGCGTGTGTGTGTGGCATCATTATTGTTGGAAGCAACTTCAAATGCGTAAAAAATCCGACTGCTTCAAGCGAATGAAACTTAATTTTGCACGTATGCACGTTTTGATATTGTGTGTTAAAAGATGTCATTCATAGACCTAGACCTAGGTAGATCTAGACAACTTTGACGGGGGCCAAAATTTTAAAAACGTTCAAAGCTTTACGGAAGGAACCAAAATTTTTACAGGGAGGCCAAGGTTTGTGGTAGTGTGTTGAAGACTTTTATTAAAAAACTTTTTACAACGGGAGAACTGCTTCTCCCTAGATCCGCCGATGTTCATGTAGGATGATTCATACACGATGATGACAATATTTAATTTTTTGTGACTGGTTACTTATGATGATGAAGACGATGACAATAATGAATGATTGTGAACTTACAATCCAGTCAGCATAGGTTTCAATCGGCTCCTAACCATTTTAAAATCTGGTCTGATGTATTCGTCTTCATTCCAACAGTCGTGCATACATCTGGTCATGATGATTATAGTGGTGGTGGTGATGATGACGATTACTATTCTATTTATTATTACAGTTCTCTCTTCAATATTCTTCAACAACAAACGAGGCACCAATAATAAATATACATTGCAAGTAAATACACGTGAAACAGCGCATCACACATATTGCATGTGACAAGCGTGGAATCGAATGGAACACCCTGTCACTGTAACAGCGGTGCCAAAAACTTAACCGCTACACCATCGCTGTGCAGTAAAATAATAAATATAATAACTTAAGGTTAATGATAGCAATGATGGCAGGAGCAAAACAATGACTAATTATGTAGTAATGGTTAATGATATGTGAAAATTTCAGAAATTGAGAAAAGCAATCGTACTTTATTAAAAATTCTGGACAGGTGAGGGAAGATGTGTCAGGCCTCAAGTGAGCGCCATCGACCGGGTTCAAAATTGTGTTCAGGACTTCTGTTTTTTATTCAACGTTGAATCGTCACTATCGTCATCATCAGTCACATTATTTTCAGTTTCACGAACCATAATCATTATATTTGACATGACTCCAGGGGTCCTTCTTTGAAATAATTTGAAAGAGAATCAATCCAAATGAATAAACATCCCCCTTCTGGCTCCCCTTAATTCCGATGCACTCTGCCCGCAAAATTTCAGGAGCTTGCCACAACATTTCTTTGTTGCAATTAATACGATATAACGTGGATAGTAATGTATTTTATGTAATGTATTTTATGTAATAATCCATTATGTTGTGTTTGATAATATCAATAATTTTTTTAATGGTGTTATTTTAAAAACATACTAGCAACGGTCTGTGCATCAATCATTCTGTTGTTTGCATTGTCATCTCTGAACATGCTCAGGCCAAAATCAGAAACCTGAAGGACCCACCTGCTATCCACCAAACAATTTGACGGTCTCAACCTACCATGGTATATCAAGCTGCTATCATGTAGGTACATCATCCCCTGGTACGTGTTGTTGTCGTTGTTTTGTTGTTGTGTTGTTAGAGACGATTGTGTTTCCAATAATATTTTTAATTATAAATTTATTTCTACCTTGATGAGGTCAAAAACTAGAGAAGCAACCAGCATATCGTCTAAATGTATGTCTTCATTGTATAATATATCCTGTTATCATATGAATGAATGAATGAATTAATTAATTAATTCATTTATTTATTAATTATATGATTACCCTTAAACTGCCTCTAGAGCAATAATGCATGACAATGACAACAAAGAGAGGCTCGATACATGCGCCTATAAAGCGATTGATGTTGTCGTGCGACAACTCCTTCATTTGGTGCAGCTCTTTCTTCGCTTCCCTGTTTTTTTATTGATTTTCAAATTCAAATTAATTGAAGTTTTAAAAAACTGTTGAAAAATTTTTATTGGTTTAAATATATAAAAAAATTAATGTATGGTTCTATATGCATAAACATCACATAACCGATTGATTTCCGTGTGCCTCCTGGGCAGAATTTTGATGGCAACTGTTTGTTTTTTGTATTGAACAACCTTGAACTTTGGCAGCCATCCACTTTCTCCATTTGTTTCATTCAGTTGTGTTGCCAACAATCCAAATGGTAGTTTCTAAATTAGTTGTCATCGTTGATGTTGTGGTATTTTTGTTGATTTTGTAGTATTTGTTGTTATTAGTGTGGTGGTATTTGTTGTTGATTTGGTTGTAGTAATTGCACATTATTGTTCGTGTGAAAGATGTTTTTGCTATTGATAGTAAATTGGAAAAGATATTTAATTCACTGTTAAAGTTTTGTTAAATATTTCATTCGTTCGCTTACCACAAACCCAGTAAAAAAACAACCTACTGTAACTTTTTCACAAAGTGAAATATCGCTTTCCATGTTGACAATAAAGAGGTCCTTATAATCAATCTTCCATATTAGACTGGCCAGTTTTTGTTCGTATATGTAGTGTCTGCCGTTTTTTCAAATTTAAAATGGTAAATAACATAAGTTCTGCTGGCTAGATAAATAATTACGAAGGACCACTAAATCGACAAATAAAAATTAACATATGAGAAATTACCTGCAAGCAAAGACGAATGCAATGATGATGATAGATGCCGCCACTATGCAGATTACAGCTATGAACCAGGCTGCATGTATCAGCATTATGTCGTTTGTTAATTTCAAAATAAAAATTCCGAATTAAGGGCCCGCATTTTATACCAAATTACAGCTGGAAATATTTAATGTTAAATGTCAACTACAGTTTAAATTATTTGATGTTTTGTCAATTAGTTGCATTAAATAAATTTTTCCAGTTCACTTTATTTCGTCGCTTAACTTTATCATATGAATGTTATCAGGATAGGACTAATTTATTGGTATACATATTTTACATATTCAAAGTTCTATATAAAATGTGGGGGAAAATTTAATAATCTTCTGATATTTCTTACATTTGGCATCGAATTGACAATTAACATAGTCATTTCTCTTCTCCTGAATGTTATTATCATTTTTGCATAGTTTGTTGTTCCTCAATCTTATTCTTCGTTGTAGCTGCAGGGAACAACTTTACATTGTGCAAATGGGACGCGATAAATACTTGCAAAACCGTTTAACTAAAATGTCAATATTCAAATAAAAAATGGCAGGAGTAGTAGTAGTAATGAAGATAGTAATAGTAGTGGTACTAACGGGACTGCATCTGGCACTTGCTCCCATCAAATCCACACTGCGGCTCACTGACTGGCACCTTGCCACCGATCCAAGGAATTTCTGCTATCGGATCGAATTCCTTGACATGCAAATTATTTCATTTTTTTTCTACATCGCGAGTAGTTTAAAAATGATAAAAAGAGCTATTTATGCTGTAGCAGAGGCATTTACTAAGAAGTGATAACAGGAACGAACCGGCAGTTGAGTCTCATGCGTGATGAAGTGTCCGACGATTTGAAGTTTGTACCTGTCCTCATCGTTGTCATCGTAGTCATCTTCCGTGTCTGGCAGGAGAGCAAGAACCGTGTAGTTGGCTTCAGCGTTGCCGTGTGCGTCTATGAACATGCTGTTTCCTTGAATGCCTGGAATGTAAAAAACTGACATCCATAAATATTGTGGTTGCTCTTTTCATATTTATCGCTTAAATTTTTGTCATCATAAACCGTTCCTTCTACCAACAGCATTGTCACCATCATCTTCATCATCATAATTACAAACTTTTGTATATTTTCTTAGTGATCAGCTGGACGATGGCAGTGCCGTCCTTGAGGTCAATGTTTCTTGATAGGGCATTCTTAAATGCCTGCGCGTACAAATTAACTGCATCGTATAAGTAGGAAGCAAAGATCGGAATAACCTGTCATTTTATTTTAGACCAATATAAGAGAACAAATTCAAATAACAACTTGATATTATATTGAAAAATTTATCTTAAAAATTTGTAATGACTTTACTAATTAAATAATAAAAATAAAAGAGTTAAAGAAATAAATGATGAATAAACCGGGTTGAGAGTCACACTCATGGGAGGGAGGGTAGGAGCGTAGAAGGGTTTCTTGTAGCTTATTTCATTGGACTTTCGGAGGAAGTTGTTGAAATCTTTGTTGCTGGGTGTGCTTGGTTGCAGAATGATGACAAACCTGAAGGCGCTCACCACACCGTCTGATACGTCTTCCCAAACTTTGTCATCATAATTTTCATTTGTTTGATTGATTGTTCGTGTGCATGTTGCTTTGACTGATCGTTTTTTGTAGCAAATTCTTTCACAAATCAGTATGTTGTTATTTTTATTATTATTATCATCGTCATTATTGTCAAATAAGTTCATAATCATCTTAATAATTATTTTGTTGTTTATAATGAAAATCTCGCTCACATGTTTTAAAGTAGTGGAAGTTCCTGTCGGGGAAGTAAGGATCCTCAATAACCGCAATCACTACATACTCGCCTACGTTACGTAATGGTGATGATGACGTTGATGACGATGACGATGATGATGAGAATGATGATGATTCACCTGTATTCATTCCATTGAAATGCATTTGCCTGACAAATAAGATGATGGCATTGTATTCACCAAGAATGACGTAAACTGTTTGTCACGATGGTGATGATGTTTGTCAGGGAATTTCAGTTATGATGATTTTGATAATTATAATGATGGTTTTAACAGTAAAATTAATTTCAGTTATAATAATGGATACAAAAAATAAATATTAATGTATATTGTCGACAAGACAATTAAAACTGAAAATGACTTGTTATAAATATTAACAGACTGACTTCGGGTGCTCCTGTAAGTTTTATCAAGAATATCAGCTATGATTTCGACAGTTAATTTCGATTGCTCTATCGATACGTCCGGATTCATCCTTCAAATTCGTATTCATCAGGGTTGTTAACTGTACTCAAAAATTCTATCTCAATTACCAGTACCGGCTTTTAAATCTATTGCCGATACTAATGAAGATACTCATTTTTGAAAGTGTTACATTTTATTTTATCTGTAACAATGCATTTGGTAGTTTATAAATAACATGAAATTGATCACGTAACGATAAACTGTTTAAATCATCAAACTTAGAGTAAGGCGAAATGAATATTTTCACCAGATTTTAAGGTTTGGGGGCCTTGCGACAAAAATCAAGGAAAGGCCGGTAACTTTTGCAAAATAAAAAAGGCAATTTTGTGACAAGTTTTTCATAAATTCATTGTCAACAAATTAAATTATTTCAGAAAATATGATAGTGCAAATATTTTTAGTTTTATAATCAATTGTCTTTGAAAAGTTGAAAAAATTTGTTAATTAAAAGATTAAACAGTTTTTTTAAAGTTATATTTAAGCCAGTGAAAAGAAGAAGAACGCACCTGGATGTAGAAGACAGCGGGAACAAAACAAGTTTTTGAAAACAAACGTGTTAAAACAGCAAAACATTATTTAAAATTCCAAATTTATCCTTAAGAAAATGCGTTAAACTTTTAAAATCGAAACAATCATTAACAAAAATATATCCACTTGACGCTCAAAATAACTGCTATCAAGAATCGATTTTTTCAGTTCAAAAAGTATCGGCTATACCAGGTTCGATACTCGCCATCAAAAGTATTGTCGATACCAACCAATACGAAAAAATGAAAAAAGTATATGCAATATCGGTGATGCGATGCTTTGATATTAACAACTCTGGTATTTACATCAACATCATCATCAACATAATCAACATCAACATAATCATTGCAACTGACTTCAGCGTATGAACTTCAGCCAGTTGTCTGAGGGTGCCAGCAGCCTCCTCCCATATTGGGTCTTTGTCAACGATCGCCTGGAACGTCTCCCACCTTCCATATCATCGTTCATCGTCATTTTGAATCTCATGCTATCATTTCACATTTAACATCATTTAACATAATAAGCAAGCACATCATGAAGAACAGCAACGTAAGCAGCAGTCACAGACCCATGAAAAACGACACATATTAACTTGAAATGTTTCATGATGCTGATCAGAGATTTTGACACTTTGGATGTCGATGGGATGGTCCGCACGAACGTCGGGTACAGACCCTCCTTATTCGATACCGTCGACTCTCTACATCTCTGCAACAATTTAAATGTGAGTTATTGATGATAAAATAAGTTTCATTTAAATGAATGAACAAGAAATCTTAAAATATTTGTAACCAAATCATCATCAGATACTCAGTAGCATGAATTAACCCAGTTGATAAACTTTTGTCTAATTTTAAATATATGAGCCAGAATTGATGAAAAAAGGGATGAATAATAATGCGAACGCATCACAAAATGCAATTCAATGAAAAAGAAAAGATAGAGTGAGTAAAACATGAACAAATAATAATTTAAATAATGGCAATTTTACTGACAAAAGAAAACATTGGAATGTTCCATGCCGCTGCCAACCTGGCTTCGACTGCACACAAGCCTTCGGGGCCAACAAACGCATTCACACCTGTACACGTATGCATGTACGTGCGTATGTGTGTGTGTGTGTGTACATATTATATATCTGTGTGAAGATATTATTCCATTTAAAATAATCCATATTTAGTCATCAAATATAAAAAAAAACTTGATCTATTTTATAGCACCAACTAACTTATTTATGGACGTAAATAGAAGCATGCAGACACCCACCCACATACACACAGAAACACATACAAACAATAAACAAGCAGGCAGACAGACAAACACGCCAGCCAGACAACTAACCCATTTTATATAAATCAGTCATTCTACGCAGGGATTCGGCTGAGTCAGCCTTGTTGTCGAACATTGTGTAGTTGAAAAAGTAGCCACTGTCCGCCAGAATACCTGTGTTCACTGAGCTGGTCACAAGTTATTTGGTTGGTTGGTTGATTAAAAAAGAAATTTTTTATTTACTTTTCACCTATTTAAGCAAAAATATTATAGACCGAAATAACAACATAAAACCAATTGTTAATTGATAATACTAACTACACGGAAATGTGCATTTGATAAACGAAAATAAGAAGATGTAGATTAGCATTGCTAAAAATATATTCCTATGACCAGTTTAATAAGAGAAAAAACCCCACTCACTCGATAGCCATTCTAAATGCTCCGAGAAACCCACGACTGTGAATGCCTGTTCGCTTATCTGACTGCAAAGTTGGCAAAAAACCGATTGTGACAGGCTTCCTGTCCAGAAATACCGGGTGCTCTATTATATCACTTTCTGTAAAATTTTGTTCCAAGTAGAAGGGTGTGGTTGTTCTTGTATTTTCACGCATTCGTTTGAAATTTTTCTTGCTTGTTTGAACTTGTCGTTTGTATCGTTGCTGGTGGTAGCGCTGTTGGGTTGTTGCGGTAGTTTTTGCAATTGTAGCCCCCTCGTTCAATTTGCTGATATTTCCAATGAGTTTATCCTCATTTTCAGTTATAAGTCCGATCACTGTCGATGTGAAGACAACCGTCGGAGTGGTTAAATAGTAATTGCTGTTACTGCTGATGGTGTCGTCCTCGGCGATGATGTGCTTGCCGACGAGCTCAACGTGTCCTCCAACAAAACTCGAATTTGAACTTTCGGAATTTAGTATTGGGCATTCAATGTTACCCATTGTAGCCATTGCTATCAAAACGACAGATTTTAACATCAAAGTTCTCCAGAAATCACTCATTTTAAAATTTATTTGTTGAATAACAAGCCAACAAATGAATAAACAGCAGACTATTTCGATAATGGTAAAATGAAACTACTGGGACGGTTGGTTAGTTATTAAAACTCTGTTCACGTTCAATGAATGACTGGATACTAATTATTTTCATACTTTAACATTCTCAACAAAGGAATCAGCTTAAATTCATCAAAACAATTTTTTTAAACCCCGCCAGTCCACCAACAACTCTCTCATTAGAAATGGAAATGTATGAAGTTCAACACGTAATGTTAATAAATATACTAAATATAATATGTGAAAAGAAAATTATATAAATTAAATTTGGCAGCAAGTAGTTTTTAATCAATATTATTTTAGTTAGAAGGGTACAAGATATTTCTGTTCTGTTTATTACTATTTCTGTTTGCTAGGCATCTGTTATATATAATGTACCAATATATAACAGTACAGTTCTCATAAATAAATTTAATCGTCGTCAAATTTTTATAACTCAATAAATCAGACGAACAAATGCGTTGTAAAACATAAAATATCGTTGCATAGACATCAACAAAAATGTAAAAAGTTGCTTGTAGACCAGACTAACGAACGACTGAACGACTGCACTCTTATACATACATTATATGGTTTGTAAGCCATGTATACATACATTATGAATACAAAGACATATATATATATATATATATATATATATATATATATATATAATATTATATATGTATTAATATATATTTTCCAGCCTATACCGCATACGTAAGTACGTGCTCGTGGAAAGTGTTAATACGTTCTTTGTTCACGTTCTGGAATACTGGGTACATTTAAATTTAAATATAATTAAAAATTACAATTAATTTAGCCAATCGACCAACATTAAATTAATCATCATTATCTCGTTAACTAATCATAGCCCTCCTTTTTATCATTATCTCTCCTCATTTATTCCATCATCAAATTTTCTTTAATCTGCGTGAATAGATGATCATTTAATTCTATAAACTGTCCAGAACAGTTTGAATGTGTGTGTGTGTGTGTGTGTGAGAGAGAGAGAGAGAGAGTATGTATGTATGTATGTATGTATGTATGTATGTATGTATGTATGTATGTATGTATGTATGTATGTATGTATGTATGTATGTATGTATGTATGTATGTATGTATGTATGTATGTATGTATGTATGTATGTATGTATGTATGTATGTATGTATGTATGTATGTATGTATGTATGTATGTTTGTATGTATGTATGTATGTATGTATGTATGTATGTATGTATGTATGTATGTATGTATGTATGTATGTATGTATGTATGTTTGTATGAATGAAGGAACGAACGAACAAATGAATGAATGAATGAATGAATGAACGAATGAATGAGCAAGCGAGCGAAACAACAGAAAAAGACAGAAATAAAAGAAGGCATAAATGCACGAATCAATGATTAGGCAAGTGAATAAAGAAATGAAGAAATAAATGAATGAATGTCTGATAATCTGGTTTGATCCAAATTACTAGTTCAAGGCAGATCTCTCACGATGAACATTTCCTCCTATACTTTATTTATGTTTCGTAACAAATTTTAGTCATTATTGCTGCCAATGAACAAAGTTGCTAAAACATTCTTACAATCCACATTTATGTTAATAGATTTATAGGATATTTCGTTCTTTAAGTGGCTCCGCTCAAAATTTCATTTATTTATTTTGGCTGTTTATTATTGAAAAGGTAACTTTTAAAACAAATCATCTAAATAATCTTTATCTGAATTACAAAATATGCTCTAGCTAGATCCCACTTATTAATGAAATAAAAAACAACACCAGTCTGAACTACTTCTCCATCACTTACGAAGCTCAGATCGGATCTCAAGACCCATCTGTTTGCAAAATTCATTGGGGAGCGCTGTTGAACACCGTGGAAATAGCGCTTTACAAGCTTATTGATTGATTGATTGATTGATTGGTTGATTGATTGATTGATTGATTGATTGATTGATTGATTGATTGATTGATTGATTGATTGATTGATTGATTGATTGATTGATTGATTGATTGATTGATTGATTGATTGATTGATTGATTGATTGATTGATTGATTGATTGATTGATTGATTGATTGATTGATTGATTGATTGATTGATTGATTGATTGATTGATTGATTGATTGATTGATTGATTGATTGATTGATTGATTGATTGATTGATTGATTGATTGATTGATTGATTGATTGATTGATTGATTGATTGATTGAACTTTATAAAGAAAATTAATGAAAATGTTTCAAAAATTTGGGATTTTGTGAAATTTTTATCAATGATCAGCAAAAACTGAATCTCAAGTTACAAAATTCATGCGAATTTGTCAGCAAAAAATTAATGCTAGTTATGCAAGTTCAATTCTATTCAGTTGAGTTTTATGATCGATTCTGCTTTTAAATAAATATTGTTCCTTCTCTTATAATTAGAAAGATACTTTTTAATTTTAATATCACTCACATCGTAGGCCATTTCGGATTTCCATTTCGCTCAGTCGCCTTTTTTCGTCATCTTAATTTTTCCATTAGCCCTAATTTTTATTTAATTCTTTATTTCTTAACCATGTCTTTTCCCAACAACAACAACAACATGGTTTGGTTCCAGAAAGAAATTAGGTTGAGTAGGAGCAGAGGATGTCATCTGATCACTGAAGATATTGAAAAAATTGAAGAGATGGAGAAAGTTGATGTTGGTTTGTGCAATGTTTTAGGTGGGTTGGTGTGTTGGCTGGTTGGTGGTTGTTGAGCATAATATAGTTATCACTTGTGTCTTAATAAAATAAACTATAAATAAAGTATAATTTTATATTAATCAAGACTATGGGTTTTTTAATAATACTACAAATAGTAGTTTTACTTTACTGTAGTTGTTAGTAGGAATTAAAGACAGAATCAGAATTATTAATGTTAATATAAATAATTATAATATAATCTACTAATCTAATAACTAATGAATGAGTATGTGCTAATAAATTTTATAGCATTCATTAAAATTTATAAATGATTTGATTTGCAATATGGTTGTTACATAATCCTAAAATTATATAAAAAGTTTAAATAAATAATTTAATTGATAGCCTAATGTAAAAGTAGATAAATATGTATAAAAAAAACCAATCAGTTAAGCACACAACAGCAAGTCTCTGCCTTAATGAAGTTAGTAAATTTCAAATTTTCATCTTACACCATCTTAAATTTGAATAATGCTTCTGCTGATATGATTTTTTATGATTTGATTCAGATCTTCACTTATAAAAATGGTTACAACAATTTTATACTAATCTCATATTTTTTCAAACCAATTTTTAGAACTGGGATCCAGATGTAAGGTTATGCTTGTCATTACATTCTTGTTACATTTAGGCTTGTTTTTTATTATATACATCAAAACTAATGAATAATTTTAAAATATATATCAACACCAATGAATAATTTATAAAAACTAAATTTATCTTAGGGCAGACATGGAATACATGTTGAACAAACTTGTTCCTGAGGTACACTTACTCATTTTTTTTATTATGGAGACATGTTTTTACTTTAAAAAAATTACTGTAGAAAAGGTTTTAACATTTTTAATAAAATTTACGCTTTTTTTACTTTTCAAGTTGGTTTGCATTATTTTTGGTTTTCAGACAACAAGGTTCAGTCACACTATAGAAGGACCAGATGATATGGTATCAAATTATTTGTTCAATTTTTTTATATTTAAGTAGAATTTATGTATTTATGTTTCTTCATCTGTCTTCTGTATAAAATTACTCAAATTGTGATACATTATCATTGCACTAACATGTTCCAGTCATACTTTCAAATAAAAATTTAATTTGAAAGTTGTTGAATTTAATTTGTCCAACATTATAATAGGCCCAAAGTTATTTTATTATTTTTTCAATGTTCAATTCTTGCATTTTTTTATCTTTTGATAATATTAAAAAATTATATTTGCTGATAAAACTTATGAGCCAAGCCATGTGAAATCAGCTTTGTTGGGCGCTAGTGTAAACATCCCCATCACCAATGGCAAGCTGAACTTGGGGCAGTGGCAGGGACTGTGGTTTTGTGAGCATCGAAATTACGGAGGTAGCCACTTCTTCTTCTTCTTCATGTTTACGTTCTTCTTCGTTGTGAATTTATTTCTTAATGTACTACCCATTGAAGGAGAAAGAAAACTTCTTGTGACCATTCAAGGCAAGGCAAAATGATCTCAACTTCTTTTCAAGTTTTATCATTTGTTCATCCTACTATTCATTTAATAAAACTCCTAATATGTTTTCATTTTGTTATCCATTGTTTAAAACAACTCTTTGATGTTGTTGTTATAACTCTTGATTAATATTTAATAGTAACACTAGTGCATCTTGGTCATTATGTGCTTACACAAGTGTAGATAGATATATACGTGCGCTCATTTATTCATACACAGGTACGCGTGTTTATTGAAAGCTATTTCGTATGTAGCCATTATGATGATGTATTTATAATGTTGTAACTGACAAATGGCATGGTTTCATAGAAATTATTAAAATCGTGTTGGAATTAGTTAGACAAGAGTTATTTATTTCATTTATGAGGAGAATGAAGATGTGAAGGGAAGTGTGGTACTTTATGCGTTCTTTTAGATTTTATCTATTACACACACAGATACAGATATATAACGTGCAGTAGTATATACAGGAAATATTTTTTATGTTGTAGTGAAAATTTTTAAAGGAACAGTGCTCAACTAAAAATCGACAACTCGAAAGTTTAGATATTATTCCTGATATAGGCTATCTATAATGATAATCATGCTATGCTATGGTAATGGGTTGTGATGCGACGTGATGACAGCCGGAAATGTGGCGCCTCGTGTGTGTTCATTTCTATCCTTAAATGAATAATGTTTGTCAGGCGGCGGAATGCATCATGTCAACTAATAATAGTTTGGTGGATGTCGTAACGGTTGCAGCGTTGACAACTCTGACGGTAAACTTTTGGGTTATAAAATTGGGTCAAGTAATTGCGACTTTATCTAATTATCTTTCAGTTTATCGGGTGTTGATTTTGCCATCAATCACATAATTGTGTTTGATTCTTGTGGTAAGTTGTGTCAGATAATAACGATTTAATATCTCTTGAGATTGTCATTATTGCTTTTGTTGCTGTCATGGTTATTATTGTTGATGTCATCATTGTTATCATAATGGTTATCTTCTCTATCTTTATTGTTGTTATCGTTAGCAATGTCGTTGCTGATGTTGTTTATGCTGTTAATGATTGCCTGTGTTCCGTCATTGTTGTTGTTTGTTAATTCTGATGTAATGCATTCAGAGTTGTTGTTGGTGGCGGTGGTGGTGTAGGAGGCAAGAGATTTATCTACTGTTTTAGAAGTGGCGACGAAGAAATGTGAATTATTATTACTACTATTGGTAATAGTAATACCATTTTTATTTATGCTGTTGTTATTTTTCATGATGTTATAATTGTTACCATTATTATCATTATAATTATTGTTATTATTTGCATCAGTAGCATCAACACATGTCCTTATATATTTGCAAAACCGTGTGTGATTAACATTGCTATCTGGCGAACAGCTTATATTTCTTTTAAATTCAATAGGCTTCCTATTACAAAGCTTATTGTATTTGTCATCATCATTATCATCGTGTTTAAAGTTTTCATCACCATTATCGCCAACACTGCCACCATCATCATCGTCGTCATCATCAGTTGCATGGTTAACTATGATTTCCAGCGTAAAGTTGCGTCTGTTTGGTTTGCTCATAGAAACATCACTTGTCAGACTTTTTACTTTTTTCGAAAAATTTTTACCTTTAAAGCTAAGAGCATCATCGTCTTCGTCGTCACTGCTGGAAGACCGACCATGGGCAATGATGGACTCGTAACATGGCCTCATCTCTGACGATTTCAACACTTTGCCGCATGAAGAAGCATTTGAACGGCACTTTTTCAACTTTTCTTCAAGACTTTTATATTTGTTGGAGATGCAGTGGTCGGCAGTTTTCGTACGTTGCATAGGATAAACATCATCATATTCGTCGTCATTACTGACGTTGTATTGACAGCTCAGTCCGTACTCATCACAATTATCATCATCTTCTTCATCATTATTCTTGTCTTCATCTTCGCATAGAATATCAATTTTTGATTTTGTTTCATTCTGTTTAATTTTGCGTCGTAAAGATTGCAGTCGTTGTTTGGCAACCGAAAGCAAACGGCTTTTCGTTTCTGGATAGTGAGCCAGAACTGATTTGAAGTGTTTAGATGATAATGAGAAAACGTTGCAAAACGTCACTGCAACCACGTTGGCCACTCGCTTCTCTGTCTTCAACAGACAGATTTCTGTAGCGATGTTATTTTATTTACTATACACAGGAGTTTAGTTAATTTAATACAATAAGTTGACACTACCGACACAAGTGATACGACAATGAAGCAAAACCATCGCCACAAAATTGCAGACCTCCGAAATAAGCGCCCTCTTTAAGCCTGGCCACCTTCGTTCCACATTCGGTGACAACATCGACCCAGCCCTCTTGAATAAAATACATTTTCGTCCCGATGGAGTTCTGCTTCACGATGACGTCATCGGGCTGGAACACCTCGAACTGCAACTTGGAGATGACCTCGTTCACGAAGTTCGGGTTGGCTTCGGAGAAAAGATTTGTTGAGGCAACCAGTGACCGGCAGTTGTAATTCAGTACTTCCTGCGTTTTTATTAATGTTGGTTAATTTTGTTATTTTATAATGACTCTCGTAATTTTTATTATGTAAATAAGAACAAAAAGATGGAACAAGAATTATATTGAAACAACTCTCCCAACACCAATAAAATAATTTCGTTATTATTTACCTCACTCTTTTTGTTGTTCCATCAAAACAGTTACAAGCAGGAACAACGATAAACCAAACAACACACATAGAGGGAAATATTTGTTTGCCTGATAAGATATGGAGAAGAAAATTCAACAGATAAAAGCAGTACAAATAAAAACCTTACTGCACACTGCGTGCGTGTGTGTGTGTGTGTGTGTGTGTCGTAGTAGAAGGATGTTATTGAGAATGTTTTATTGATGTTTTTGTAAAATAAAAACTGCTATAATTGCTTCATGATGTGTTTCAGGGCGATTGAATGTTTGATTAAATGTGGCTAAGTAATTTCCATAGGAAAACAAAAAACAAACATTTGAACATTTGTAAAGAATGGAATAGTTGCATTAGAATGTAGCAAAGTATGTAGATGGATGGATGGAAGGAAGAAAGAGGAATGTTTGCATGGTCGTGAGTAGCAGCGGGGTGGTGGCAGGTAGGCATGTGAGGATCAATGAGTTTGCACTCACTGGCTTGCTTGATGAAGCCAGCAGGTTACAATAAGATGAACAATTGAAGAAGACAATCGCTATGAACAATTCAATGTAGACAAATACGGAGAAAGTATTGGAATAATAAACAAGCATGGTGAACATTAGCAATCAAACATTAGCGTGAAACATGAACAAGCGGAACATAACTTACAAGCATTGTACGAACCAACCCCGCAGCTTAACCCGCAGTGTACATAGCGCACGCTTGAGCTAATGCTATTATATCGTGCCATAATGCAGATGAGCATGCACCGGATGAATTAATAAATTAATTAGCAATTGATTGAACGATTGGTTGATTGAATAAGTGAATTAATTAATGGATGAATTAACTAATGTCAGTAACGTTGCTATTCAGTTTATTCATTGCTCGTAATTTACGATTATGTGTTTTAAATGTTTAAAAAAGGTGAGATATGTTGATGACAGTGCGTAACTTAGCCTAACTAACTAATCAGTTTTTTGTTTATGCGTGCTTATGACGGATGTCAGTCAGGATCATTCATTTGCACTGTCATGTATGTTAGGAAGCAGTGGCTGTTTTAGCTCTTCCTCCGTGTGTTTCGTTGCCTGCTAGCGAGTCCGCCCGATCGCTGGGTGATCAATAAAACTAACGCATGGTTCAATCTATGTTTGCATACTTTTTATCGGTAATCGATGTATCCGACCATATATTATCGTTCGATATAGCTTTGGTGTTTTGTACGATATATCGAGGTCATGTTTGATAAATAATAAACGATACATCAATGTTTGAATGTTTGGTTAATATGAGATATAAAAAGTTAGATCTTATAAATGCATTGTTCTATAAATCATGTGCTTACTGTGAATTATGTAAATGTTGATGTTGTAATAATGAATATTGCAGTTGTTGTTGATGAAGGAATGCCGGCATTGTTTTTTTAATATTGCACAGCTCACATCACCCGGGAAGCAATAAACACACAACTTTGCGATGTCTGCCCGCATTTATGGACCTCTCTGTTTTTTTTTCATTAAAATAATGATCCATTTTTTATTAGTCAATTAGGTGATTGTTCATTTTATCGTTCTGTTGTTGCTTTTCTAATCAATCAATCAATCAGCTGGTCAAACAAATAAAGAGCAAACAAACGAACAAACATTTAACCTGTTTAAGGCATTCATTAAACTCTTCGAGAATGTTCTTTTCATCAAACATCTTCCCTTGGTACTTGAACTCAAAATATTTGTTGACTCGTTTTCTTAGATGGAGAGGCAATTTGCGGTAGTTCATGTACTCTTCTATTTGTTTCAACTGCACGACCCGTACGTGTATGTATGTAGGTGTACATGTATGTGTGTGTATGTATGTGTTGGTACTGTGAGTCGTTAGTTTCCACTTGATTTTTATGCATTCAAGTTCATTTATTTACAAACGCGGATTTTTTTGTATTTAGGAATAAATGAAATGAAATCAATAAAAAAGAATTCAAAACTTTTTCTCTGTAGTGTCGTTTGGAGGTGTCAAACGATTGTATGAGGGTCGTTGCATGTCCAACAAAAAGGGCATAACAAGTTGAACCAATCAGCATGCTCACCATCGTCAACCAAACATCAACCGTGTTTGTTGGTGTGTTCCTTCCGTAACCAATGGAGAGCATTTGTGAGAGTGCACGAAATAACGACATTGTATATTGAACTGTCCAATGAGCGTGCTGTGTTTTTCGAAAAAATAACCCAAGTTATTGAAAAATAAAAGATATATTTCCAACACAACTGCCTACAAACATTCACGGGAGAATGTAGACTGCCCCACAAAACACGCGCGCGCGCACACACACACACACACAGAAGCATGAATGCACGTGACCTCAAGGTTTTCCAGCTTGATCCAACAATCAACAGGGAAGTCTTGTAGCATGGGGACGAACCAGAGCAGGCAGCCATCCCAGTGGCAGATGAGGAGGACGATGCAAACCAGATTCAATATTCTCATGAACTTTCCAGCTACAGCTAAAAACTTTTCAAACACAAAACTTGAATGCTGTGCAAGTATATAGGCAGATGTGTGCTGCTGTATGTTTGCCCTCCTCAACAAAACCACCACAAAAACGTCAACAACAACCTCAAAAACATCATCAACAACCTCAAAAACATCAACAACAACCTCAAAAACATCATCAACAACCTCAAAAACATCATCAACAACCTCAAAAACATCATCAAAAACCTCATCAACAACCTCAAAAACATCATCAACAATCTCAAAAACTTCATCAACAACAACATCAACAACAAAAACGACTGACCTCAGTCCATTGGTTAGCATACC
>NW_008703699.1:73037-87662 GCF_000326865.2 Helobdella robusta | reverse complement strand
ATTTATGTATTTATATATGTGTGTAGATGTGTATCTATGTACCAACGATTAACATACATGTAGGTATGTATTTGTGTTATCGTGGCTGCATGTTCTTGAATGTTGTTGTTGAAGTAGGCATGATCCGATCCGACACAACCTGCATTCCATTCAGTCCACATTCACGCACGTTCGTTCTGCTTTTTTGCGCTTGAAAGTTATTGATCAGCTGGCAATTATTCGCCGGAGGATAATGAAAATATGTGAATAGCATGATCAATGTTAGTCATCATAAAAACAACAACAACAACATCAGTAAAGACACCCCAACGATGACAGCATCAACACTAATCACAACAACACCAGACCACAGACGACGAAGCGTATGACTTAGGCCTATTTGACAATGCAACTCATTTCTCAACGGCCACTTCAAAAGTTTAGTGATAATAATAATAATAACAATTTTAGAACACGAAATGTTATTTATTTGACTATTTATGACCGTTAAAATTTTGCAAGCCACACAAACCAGAATTAGCATTCTATAGATATAAATATAAAAATTTCTCAACGTAAATAAAAATTTGCTGACCACATAGATATGGCAATTTTTTACCAAGCTTCAATATCGCCCATATCCACTCATCACTCTTTTTTCCCACAAATTATATTTATATCCAATAAACGCATACCTTCTTGTAGTTATGACGCAATTCGTGACGTAACGTGTGACGTAATACGGGAGATAATGAAAGTAAATGACTCTTTTGATATGGTTTGGTCTGTAGACGCAACTTTCTCCCGTCGCAATTTATTTATGACCGAAAATTAGTCGTTCATTAAAAACTTTTGTGTTGATATATAGTGGGCGCTTGTGAATTTATCTTTGCAAAAAAATTTAATTTAAATGTACAGACACAAACATAAACGAAAAAATAAATATTTAAAGACAGGTTAATTAAAGTGTTTGACTCCAAGACATTTTAGAAGAGGCACTTTGATGTTCGATAAAAATAGCAATCAAAATACATGAATTCGATTGAAATGAAACAAACTTGTGTTAAGTTTCGTAGATTGGTAATTGTTTACGCTTAAAGAAATATTATATTTAACAAAATTTATGAATGATATGATATTTATAAAAAAATGATATGCTTAATATGGCTGGCCTCCTTGTTTACAGGCAAAATCTTTTACTTATTTATGTACGTGCTGCTATAACTTTGCGTCGATGTATTTGATACGTAGACTGTACATAAAATTCATTTGAGTTTCTTTAACTAAGCTAATAATGTTGTGATCCACACAAATTTTTGTAAAGCGAACAGCACATCTCTACAAAAGTTAAACTTTTTTCTGAGATCCTGTTAATTTTATACAAGACTCTCACATCGATTTTGTTTTTCTCTTTTGTATATTCACGTCAACAAATCAAACATGCGGAAATTGTGCTAACATTTTTATTAAAAAATTTACCTTTAAATAAATATTTAAAAAGATGTCTTCTAAAATTTCAAAAATTTTTTCTGGTTTCCGTAAAAAACAAACCCCAAGCAACTCGTCGTCGTCATTGCAGCATAATCAGTCGGGAGGGAGCGCAGACGATTCTCCGACGATGTCCATATCTATGCCAACGAACGTCAAACATGAGTGGCATGTGGGCTTCAATCAATCCACTGGCCAGATTCAGGGACTTCCTCCAGTCTGGGAGGCCTGGCTCAAGCAATCAGACATCAGGTAGGTAAGCGTAGAAAAGAGGTTATCATCCATCGTCACTTTATAATCATTTTAGATACTCAATACTTGTCATGTGATTATTTATTTATATTTAATTTAATGGTTAATTTTTTTTTTAAGTTTAAATGAACAACAACAGAACCCTGGAGCTGTCATTGATGCTTTAAAAACATACGATAAAGCTCTCCGGCATTTATATGATCAGAAATATATCTGTGACACTCGATCAGTAGAAGATTTAATATTAATGAGTAATAGCAAAAAGAAGCATGAGCCAGCTGATAAAAATAAATTGAGTGCAGTATGCAACGAAAAAGAAAAACTGAGAACAGAAGAGAAGGTTATGACAGAATCAAGCAGTGAAGATTTAAATGAGAGTAGCAAGGAGGAAAGTTCGTTGAAGAAGAAAAAAAAGAAACTTTCTCCTTCTCATGATGATGACATCAACACCAACAAGACAAAAATAAGTGACGAGGAAGATGATGATGATGTGCCCCCTGCATTGCCTGACAAATTAGGCAAAATTAAGGTTGGCATGTAAAACATGATCAAACATAAAAATATATCTATAATTGAAAGATATAGACATGTATCATTATAAAATAAAAACAAATTGTAAAACAACTGCATACAAAAACAAAAATTTGTCTTACAAATGAATTGTGTAAATCTCTGTAATCCTAAAACCAGATTGATGATGATATGAGTTCGAACGTGAGCAAGAGACCGACACTGAGAAAACGTTCTGTCTCAGGAAAGTTGTCAGATGATGAAGTTATCACAATTCTCAGTCAGTTTTTTCATTGCTTGTTTTACTTCCTTCCAATTCTTAATCTATTTTGTATTTCAAGATTTAGTCATTGTTCAAAATTGGTAATCACTTATTAACTTTACTATCACTATAAATATTGATCTATTAATTTTTAAGGGTCTCTGGTAACTGCAGGTGATCCCATGTCAAAGTACATCACTAAGCAAAAAGTTGGATCAGGGTTGGTGCAACTTATCATTTGTGTTGTAAAAACTTTGAAAAACACCATTGACAGCTATTGAAATAGGGCAATATAAATTACAAAGATTTAATGATTGGTTGATAGTTATTATTACTTTTGCATCATCATCATCAGAGCATCGGGAACAGTGATTGAAGCGATGGACACCACAACAGGAAAGTCAGTTGCTATCAAAAAGATGGACTTGGACAATCAGCCAAAAAAAGAACTCATCATCACTGAAATAGAGGTCATCCTGCTTTTTGTTTTAGCTGTGACTTCTCTGCTCCTTCTGAGAATGTTGTGCTCGCTAGGAAGAGAAAATGTTTTTTTTTACACGGAGAGAGGGACATGCTACTGAGCAATAAATATGAATGGATATTAGTTTAATGCTTTAATGTATAATGCATAGCTTACATTGCAGGATTAACCTTTTTAGATGAGTGATTTAATTTCTTTTCATTATCAATTTTGATAAAGGTTATGAAATCTCGACATCAAGAAAACATAGTGAACTACATAGAAAGTTACTTAGTGAACAAGGAGCTGTGGGTGGTCATGGAGTATTTAGATGGAGGCGCACTAACAGATGTCGTTACTGAAACGGTTCTCTCTGAAGCTCAGATTGCCGGCATTTGCAAGCGTTGTTTAAGAGCTCTATCTTTTCTTCATAAACATGATATCATACACAGGTTTCTTAACATTTTTATACCAGCTTTTGAATGAACAAATAAAGTTGCATGCTGTTGAATGTAGTTGTTGGCTGATGTTGTTGAATCTTCAATTGCAGAGACATAAAAAGTGACAATGTTCTGCTCGGCATGAATGGAGAAGTGAAGTTGACCGATTTTGGTTTTTGTGCTCAAGTAACTCCTGAGAAGGACAAGCGGAACACGATGGTAGGAACGCCATATTGGATGGCCCCAGAGGTTGTCTCAAGGTCGTTTAGATACTTTCTTTCTATTTTTATTTTTTTCATCTTCTCTCATCTTTTTTTTTCAAGTCTTTCTTTTATAACTTTATTTCCACATCTTTCACTTCCATTATTTTAACATTTTAATTTCTTTGTTTTGTATATTCTAATATGTTCTAAAAATAAAATAAAGGATAGTTTTTATAATCATTGTTGACAAGCAGAAAGCAGTATAGTTACAAAGTGGACATCTGGAGCTTGGGAATCATGATAATTGAAATGTTGGATGGCGAGCCTCCGTACCTCAATGAAACTCCATTGAAAGCCCTCTTCCTCATCGCTGCAAATGGCAAACCTCAGCTGAAAGAAGTCGACAATGTTTCTCAGATGTTGAAAGAATTTTTAGATCTTTGTTTGGAGGTTGACGTCGACAAGCGAGCTTCGGCCGATCAATTATTGGATCACCCCTTTCTCGAACTCGACGATGGCTTAGTCACGCTGAAACAAAACATCATAGCTGCCAGGGGAGTCTTGAAGAATCAGCATCAACAATCATAACTACAGCAACTATCACAACCTTTTACTGCTTTCACTACCGCCTCTAACTTCTTAATTATTTATTTATGTACTTATTTTTGTTTTTGTTAATAATTACTACCAATCCATCATTTTACTTTATGGCCGACAGATTTGTTGTTGGGCTTCTAATGTAGGTGAAGTGGCAACTGATCATTTGAGTGATTCATTTTTCTTTACACCTAAACAATTCTTTTCTATTAAATTGTAGTGTGTTTTTTAGTTTACCTATTTATATATTATATTGTTAATATGTTTTTAAAATTTAATTCTAATGAACATTCCTATAAATACTCTTTGGCTTGTAGCTATGCCTTTAAACAGACTTTCTATGGTTAACAATTTATTTCTTTATTTATTTTTTCATCAAATATTTCCATTTTTAAATTTCATTCTCAACTATTTTTATAAAAGTCCACGCTATAATAGCCTCGGTATGCACGCCTAATTTTCCTACACTTATTTGTGCAAACGCGTTTGTGTGAAACAGATTATTACTTCATCTTTTTCATAATTCATTTACAACTTTAAATTCTAGTTTGTTCGTATTTTATTCATTTTTCAATTTGCCTTCTGTTACAAAATCATCTTTGTCATTACTATTTCTTGTAATTAAGAAATTTTATTTAATTATTATCACAATCACTGTTAGTATTAAGAAACAACTACAATAATGATTTTTAGTTCTATCCATTAAGCGAGATGATCTTATGTAATTTACTTTTAATGTTTAGCCATTTGTCAGATGATCACCTACACACTCACCCACCGTGCAAGACATGTGCACAATTAAACTCGTTATCATTACCACATAGCCATTCTTCTTATTACTATTCATCATTATTATTACTTTTTATTATTGTAATAATTCTTATTGACTCGGAAATATTCGTGTTTTGACTTAAATTTGTCGGTTGCAGTTGGCATAATTTTTAATGAGTGGCCCGCCACGTTTGTTTAATCCTTCTTTTTATGACTACGAAGCATTATGAACGCCGTGATTATAATTGTGCATGGTTTCTTATGCAGCACCTAATATCATCATCATAGTCGGTCGGTTGTTAATGGGCATAATTAAGCTGAGAATTATGTACGGATTAGCTGCTATTAACAACAGATTGAATGTGTGAGGGCATGAATTCTACTTGCCTTATTATCCTTTATTCACTGTTGGTTTTCCCGTGATGTTTATAATTTCAATGTAAACTTTTATCATCAGTATTATTTCGTAAAATATTATTCTGCGTGTAATGTAATTATTATTGTGTATACTGCGTAGGTAGTAGGTGCAAATGCAACCGTCAACATTCTATTACCGCTTCTTCACTTATTTATTCAGTTATTGAATTGTATGGATGCTTTTACGTTATTTCTGCAATTCCTATGTTGTAATTGTGACAATTTGCATTGTAAATTCATCAAATTGTATTTATTTTATAATTGTTATTTATTTTATAATGATGAATTGTTCAATCATTTATATATTCACACATTTGATGAGGCATCGCATTGGTAACGATTATTGCTCGAATGGGTAAAACGTAAAAATTTTCAATTTATCGTTTTGATATCTTGTGCGGGGTTCTTTAGACTATAATTTTTTAATAAATTTGTGAGTACGTTGATTTGAAAATGTTAGTCCATAGAATCTACTCCTTACTTCATTTGGAGCATTTTAAATGAGTTTTGGTGAACTCGGCTCGCCAATGCATCAACTTGGAGTGTATGCATTCATTAATACACGTTACAATGTAACACTGAGGATATGCTGCTGCCGAAGTTCAGTAGTTGTTCGTCTACTAATCCGACGACGTTATTCAGGTTCAACGTTATTTTTTCTGAATTTTGGTTAACTTTTTATCACTATATTTTATTAACTTTAATAAGTATCCACGTAAGTCATTTTAATTTATAGAAATATTGACAGACAGATAGATAGATTGATTGTTTGCTTATCGAAATAACGAATGTATAAACAATAGGTTGAACTACGGTGTTCATGAACTGAACTGAACTTTATAAAAATATTCATATTTTTATAAATCACAAAAGTACACAAACAGAAATTAAATTGAATGTCATCATCAAAAGTGGATAGAGGTAAACAAATGAATAAATAAACAAATAAATGACTTGAGAATTCAAAAAAGATAACTGAAAATGAAAAGTAATTATAATGACCAGATTTATGTGAACTCGTGTAAATGTTTGCCTTTTACATATCCGCATCTAACAAATGAAAATTTGAAGATAATGATGATGTGAAGATGATGATGGTATTGCAATAGGATTATCAAAATGATGATTATGAACCAACTTGAAAACTATTACAATTTTTTTTGCATTTGTTAAGTTTAACAAAAATTCTGAATGGAAAAAAAGGAAGAAATGCAACAAAAGTGAATGACTGTAGCAGACCTAGGAAAAGACATGCATGCAAATCTAAGTATACAATAAATGAACAAGTAACATATTATGATAATACGTGCAATACAAAACAAAAAGGAATTTTGTTCCCGCAGATCATGAACATGATTTCAAAATGGATGAAATTATAACAGAGTTAATAAAAATATGTGAGTGTATATGCTGATGCATAAGATTTAATATGCATTTATTAGTGTGTATGGAACTGCTCTTGATAGCAGTATGATGACGATCCGTTGTGAATACCTGGTTGATTTCACAAATAAACGAACTGATTGATTTATTAATCAGCATCATATATATAAATGTGTGTTGATAAAATAACATTGAATAACGAAAAAAGAAAGTGACTGAATAGAAAATTTGTAAGAAAACTAATAACCAACATAAATGGATGACAAAAACTTCACGATTGTGACGTGACTTCTATAAATACTTTCTCAATTGAAGACTCGGAAATATTTTTGTATAATAAATTGAATGTACTGAGACTAGTCACATGCAAAATTGAATGTATGAAAATAAATATTTATATATATATATATATATATATATTTTTCACATTCATTTTGTGGAGATATTTTCAGAAATGAAAATAGAGACAAATATTCTTCCACACTAAACTGAACACATGATAACATAAAAAATGTGCTTTAACATGAAATTAAATTATCATATAAACAACGTGTAGAAATATTCCCCACTAAAATCAGAAGAAGATCCATTTAATAGCATCAAGCAGGATATCAACATTACAATTGTTTAAAAATTCAGCCCTCCTTACACATTCACACCTTAATTTTAAACATTCAAAATCATCATTAAAACTTTTAGGCTGAGTGTCATTGAATTGCATAAGTTCTGTCAGGACCTGCCCCCGGCTGACACTTAACCACCCACCCAAAATCTCATGTCGATTAGGTTCAATGGCTGCCACCTTCAAATCTTCATCTGATTCCGGACCCCAAAAACATAATTCTAAGGAATTTCTTAATTTCATAACATCTGTCCATACTTTTAAATCGTTAGTATGAATGACGCGTTCTATCTTTTTCATAAACCTTTGGCATTTCAATTCAACTAGGGCCTGTGCTGTGATCATATCAGAAGAAGAGGAGGAGAGACCAGTTGAGTTTATATTTTTGATGTTAGTACTGCTGCTGTCAACGTCAGTGTTGTTGTTGTTGCTAGTAGTGTTGGTATGGCTGGAAGAGAGTTGTGATTTATGGAATGGTTGTTGTTTTTTATCTAGGCAAACCACTGTGGGTGGTGTTGTTGGTTTCTTGCAGGAGGCAACTAATTCTATCAGACTTTTGATCAGCTTGATTAGATCATCTATAATTTGTTTCTCAGCTACTGATCTGTTCTTCACAATCTCTGCATTCTTCCCACTATCAACACCATCTCTAGCCATCCTGATCTGATGAGATGAAAATACAACATCTGTCAATTTGTTGTTTATTGGATGCATCGACAGAGGAAGAGCTAATATCACATCTTCCATTCTAAGACTAGTTTTGGAATCTTTATTTTCAACCAAATCATCCAACAATCCCAACATTGTCATGGCAAGCCACCTCCATGGAGAAGATGATGATGAAGATGCTGCAGCAGCTGATAATGAATGTTTGCTTGATGGCAACATGTAACACAACTTATCAGTGATTGGTGTCGATATCTCTTTCTTTGAACATGAGATGACAGTGGACAGTTGAAATATTTTGCTGTAGGGCAGAATGTGGAGAGTGATGTTGGATTGATCAGTAGGATTCGATGGTGTAAAGTGATCCCAGCATGTTTTGACGGTGGTGGTTGTTGTGCGTGATGGTGCTGTGAGGTGGAAACTATGAAGAGGTTCAACATTTTTTAGTTGGTGGTTGACAACAAAAGTCTGGCTGTTTCTGCTGTTTGACTGGGTAAGTGTTTGCTGAGGTCCATCGACCTGAAGTTTATTACCAAGATTTCATATCATCATTAGAATATAATAATTAATACAAAATTATAAATAACAGTAACAATAATAATAAACAATGCCAATGGTTATATGAAGCAATCCAATTTCACCTACCATGATGACAATTGAGTTGGTGTGTTGTTGGAGAGCCTCAACATCTGAAACATCCATCTCATAGAATAATGCACTACCCTGCTTTACTGTTGGTTCACTTTTACTCTCCAATTTCTTAATTATGACCATTTCCATTGTCTTATATTCCTCAATAGCGATGGTTATATGTCGGTTGCCATGGTTACCGGTTGTTGTCATGGAGGTGCTTAAATAATTTTGTAGAGATCTGTGTGTGAATCTAGAAAGCTCTCTAAACCGATTCTGTAATTTATTAATTTATAATCTTTTAAGTTTGCTTATTTTCATAATTTATAAATATTTATTTATTTCCATCTATTTTAAAAGAGCATCATTCCAGCATCAAACAGACCTCAACTGAGTCTTCCAGTTTAATGCTGTTCAACATGCTTGCTTTCCAGCTCAAGCCTTTCACGTTCCCATCATTAACATCATCGCCATCATCATGATCTGCAATACTGCTTTTTATCATAATCATACTTGCATCTAATTTATCTTTGGTTCTTGATTTTCTGGTTGCCATAGTAACCGACCTGATGGCTGCTCTGGGGGCAGGTTTGGGAAGTTGAACGACAGGTACTTCTAGTTGGGATTGTTTCAAATGAGGAGATTGATGATAATAATGGCCAATACAATAATGAAAATGGAATGTAAGAAAATGAATGAATACTTTGAATAGGAGGTGCCTGTGGCAAAACTTCATACAAGTTACATTCACCTCCATCAGATGAAGTGCTATGAGCTGGCGATTGCAGAAAAGATGATGTTGTAGCTGCTGTTGTTGCAGTTGCATTATGTACTGGTAAGTCAGGCAAAGCACGTTGCTGCAGTGTGTTGTTGTAGATTTCTGTTGTTGTTGATGATGGAAATGTTGTTGATGATGTTGTTACAGCTGAATGAGTTGATGATGTTGTTAGTCTGCCAGTTGTCATGCTTACAATTTTCAAATTCTAAATTTTTTTTATAAATAAAAACGATTAGTTAATTAAATTATTAAAAAAATTCAATGAAATGTATGAAAATCATTTAAACTAAGGTGAAAAAGGAGAAAAACGAAAAAAATAATTACTTTATCAGAATGCTTTGACAAGAGATTTGGTAAAGTGTTTGATGCATTGTCAGTCTTTGTTCCCCCTCCTCCAAAACCATCTCTCTTCAAAATTTCATCTAAATCAGCCATAAATCCATCGATGAGAGATGTTTTATTGGTCAGAGCTGGGGATTTGAAAACATCATCTGTTGGTGATTGACTGGATACTGGCCCAATAGTCTCACTTGATTTTAATACTGATGGTTTATTGGTTGTTAAATTAATATTTGATTGAATGGGAGAAACTGATGCACCAGGATTGGTCGATAGAGGTGGAGGGGGAGGAGCTACCAGCATTTTGCGGGCTAATTTTGCTGTTACAATAAATAAAATTTGAATCATTTTTTTATGAATTGTAATAGATGGCAAGAAATGTAAATACTGAATAAATAAATAAATGAATTAAAATAAATTAATTAATAAACAAAATGAATGGAAAAAATGATTGATTAATTGGATGAAATCATGAGATTGAAATGATTTGAAAATAAACCTTCAGCTGTAGTCATAGATTTCCTACTTGAAGTGAGTTTTAACGTAGAACTTCCTCCGCCAATTATTGTACTTGATCTGATGTTTGATGCTGGCTCATTTGTTTGGCAAACAATTGAGGTTCCCATCATCTGATTAAGTTAACAAAAGACATTAAATGAATCAGTTTAAAAAAATATAAACATTAACATCACAACAACATTTTTGCTTGAAGAAGTTTTTAACTTATCAAAGTCCCCAAGGCCATCTGCATCATTGTTCAGATTATCACAACTGGCTCTACAATCTAGCTGTTCACATGATGATGATTGCACTGTCATCTTATTTGATGATTGCTTCCTGACCAGTGTCTCTATTTTTTCTTCAACTTCCTTCACAAAATCTTCACTAATTTGAGACTTTCTACTCACCACATCCACCTCTGGGGAATTCTCATATAAGGAACTTTTCATGTTTGAGCACACAGCCAAGGAAGTGCATTTGAGTGATTGGTTGTCAACCAGAGTTGAAGTTGTTAGGAGGTCAAGAGATTTTTTTGATACGATGTCACAGTTGTTAAGATTTGTTTCATCTGCTAAAACATCATTTAAAGAAGAATTTTTCTTCAAAACTTTTTCAGATTTTGATGTTTTGTTATCATCAATTTCTTTGTTTCCTCTACCAAGTAATTTTTGAAAGAATGATCTTTTTGGTGCATCTTGTTTTTTTTTAACATTTTTATTTCTATCAACCCCACTAGCATTAAGATCATTTTGAGCAGTGAGTGAATCAACAATTTCACCATTTGAAGCCTCATCTTTTTCTTCCTCTTTATCATGAAGTTTTTGATTTTGTAAAGTGGCAACTTTTTCCAGAAATTCATCATCAATTTCTTCATATAATCTTGGTTTATAATGCTCAGGAGAAAAGAAATTGCTTTCTTTAATGTTCTCATCAACATGAACAGCAGTAGAATTTTTTCTGTTCATTTTCTGTTCACCATCAACACTGACTGAAGGTTTGTCCATCAGTTTGTTTCTATCCACAACATCAGCAAGAATTTGTTTGGAATCTTTTCGACCAATTGTCATGCACTTCCTCTTGTAGTCAGGTGCTGGAGTGGTAGGCAGGCTGGGTGGCAGGTTGGTTGGCAGATTCTGTTTGGCCTTCGCTAACTGGCGATTTTTTTCGAGCGTTGAAGTGATAACATCAACAACTGTGTAAGGAGTTGCCATGGGACAGTAACTATCTACTAAATTGTCATCAGAATTTTTGTCACAATGAGATTCATCATCTGTGGAATTTAAATCAACTGGCTTGCCTGATGCACCTTTTGCAGTTATGTCATAAACCTGGTAATAATGACTGGTATCTTTTTTGATACTTTTTGAGGCATTTTCTAATTTGATATTTTTCTGTTGGCTATTGTGCAATAAATAACATGGTTTCACTGGTTTGTCAGGTTTTTGAATCGGGTTATTAATGAATTTTGATTTAGCATCTTCCTTGGAATTTAACTGAAATTTATTATTATTGTTGTTACTGGCACTGCTGCAAACCTCAGCTTCAACAATGAAATCATTCATCTTGTGGACAGCTTTTGGTTTAGAGCAATTAGCGCAGAAATCTTGCTTCCATGCATGCTGTGTGAACTGGGGACAGGTTCCAATTGTGGGACTTGACATTTTAGATCTAAATTTTAAATGAAAAATTTTTGACATGCTTATAAAAATATAAATAATAATTATATATTATATTTTTGCATAGCTTATTTATGTTTCTTTTTATATTTAATTTTTAATATTATAACAAAAATAAAAATGCCAAAATAGTTATAGCTATATGAAAATATGCCATTTTATAATTTATTTTAATTAAAAAGAAATTTATTATTTATTTGATTTTTGAATTTTTACAGGAATTACTTACAAATAGTAAAAATTTACAAAATAAAATGAACAAAACAAATGCATAAATTAATTTGTTGGTTCAGTTAGTTATTTAATCAGTGAGTGCAAAAAGAACATTTAAAATTAATTAATAAATCAATTAGCTAACTAAATTATACTAAGTTATTCATTCCTCAGTCCATCTGGCGAGGAGAATGATGGCGGTGGAGGCTGGACAAGAGATGCCTGCAACACGAGATTCATAATAATATTTTTAGATTTCCAAATATTGATGGAGTGCCGAAATAGATTTGAAGTTCAAGTTTATAAGTGTCTTATAAATAATTATATGATTAATTATTAATCAATTATCAGATGTCTGCTCTTTAATGATTTAAAACATTCAGAAATTGTCAGATTTTGTTTGAAGCAGCAGATGGTTTTTAAGTATTTAGGGCAAAAATTGGTTACTGACCCATCAATATAAAAAAAAAACAAAGTGTAAAAAATTTAAGTTGCATGCAACGCTAAGGGTAAGAATCTTTCCTTTATCTTTTTTTATTCATCAATGCGGCACCAGTTTTTGGGAAGACTTAATGGACAAAGTACGAAAGGGCAAAATTCATCATCCTACAGTTGCCAAATAGTCATTCTTTTTACATTTTATTTATTAATTTGCCATTATTTTTTTTAATTCCCCCTCCCTTACGAAATCGTTGTAGAAAAGGACGTCATGTTAACAGTAGTTATTTTACTGCATTTTAGTTAATCAGCCGGTATAAATAAAGGTTGCATTAAATTCATATCAAATATTTTATTTTTCATGTTTTATCATTTCTCTTCCTCACTTTTTGTATTTATTTTCTCACTTATTTGTTTAATTTTGTTTCACTGCCTTGCATGTTGTTACAGTTTCTGCGTCTGTCAGATCCTGATTTTTAAATAATAAAAAAAAAAAAATGACCAAGTGTCATACGCAAATAATGAAATATATATATATATATACGTTGATATAAATTTTTTTATTAGTCTTTATTATTGCAGCTCTGACATACGCAGAACCACTTACAATGTTACAGTTGTGTTATGGTGTAGTCTCAAATTATTTTGAATTCTCTCAGAGAAATTTAAACATTTTACTATATGCTAGTTACTTTTATCAACCATTTAAAAAAAATTCATTTTCATCGCGATATCGATAATGATTTTTGTGACCTGACTGATTAAAAAGCATCAAAGAAAATTTTAAAATAGGATGGAGAATTTGTTATATTGAGATATTCGTATATAAAGCGAGCAAAATTTTAATATAAAAGCGCTTATAAATCTACGCATATTGGCACAGCTTGGCTCGGCTCGGCTCGGCTCGGCTTGGATGTTAAGCCAGGTGTTTGTCTCAAACTATTTTGAAGTCTCCCCTAAAAATTTGAACTGCGTGCGTATATATGTAGCACTGATTACTCTTGCTTTTTCAATGAATTTATATAATAGGCCCTATATATATTAGGCGAGCAAAATTTTAATATAAAAGCGCTTATAAATCTACGCATATTGGCTTAGCTTGGCTTGGCTTTGCTCGGCTTGGAATCGGATGTTAAGCAAGGTGTGGTCTCAAACTATTTTGAAGTCTCCCCTAAAAATTTGAACAGCGTGCGTACATATGTAGCACTGATTACTGTTGCTTTTACAATGAATTTAGATAAAATATATATATATATATATATATATATATATATAAAGCGAGCAAAATTTTAATATAAAAGCGCTTATAAATCTGCGCATATTGGCACAGCTTGACTTGGCTTGGCTTGTCTCGGCTTGGAATCGGATGTTAAGCAAGGTGTGGTCTCAAACTATTTTGAATTCTCTCCGAAAAATTTTGGTTAAGACTGTATAATAGTGTAGTACATACATTAAATAAGTTTTTTACTGATGTGAATGATTGAAATGATGAAAATGTATGGTTAAAACGAGTATAAATAGAAGCTTAGAAAGTGTTGAAATCAGATCAGGCATTTCTGCTTCGCTCGAGTCGGAGTGCCTGATCTCATTTTTTTATATTTAAATTTTTTTAATTTATTTATTTTTATTTAATTTTATTTTATATAGAGCTATATAGAGTTATATAGAGTTAGCATGTCTGTGGTTTGTGTGTTTGTATGTTGTATTTTTTTATATTTTAGGTGGGTTCTTTAGTGGTTGCTCATACATACATACATACATACATACATACATACATACATCATGTTTGTTTGTGTGGTAGTATTTTATGTTCTTTTTTACTCTTTTTTCTCTTTCTTCATGAGTCTTGAGTTAAGTTAATGAAACATAGGTAGGTGAGATTAAAAATTAATTTATTATATAGGTAGGCTAGGGCATAAGGTAATTTAGTTACATAGGTAGGTTAGGGACTATTCTTTTACTCTACTTGGTGGTGTATTTTTTGTTATGTGTTTTTTTTT
>NW_008703699.1:70929-72859 GCF_000326865.2 Helobdella robusta | reverse complement strand
TTATATAGAGTTATATAGAGTTATATAGAGTTATATAGAGTTATATAGAGTTATATAGAGTTATATAGAGTTATATAGAGTTATATAGAGTTATATAGAGTTATATAGAGTTATATAGAGTTATATAGAGTTATATAGAGTTATATAGAGTTATATAGAGTTATATAGAGTTATATAGAGTTATATAGAGTTATATAGAGTTATATAGAGTTATATAGAGTTATATAGAGTTATATAGAGTTATATAGAGTTATATAGAGTTATATAGAGTTATATAGAGTTATATAGAGTTATATAGAGTTATATAGAGTTATATAGAGTTATATAGAGTTATATAGAGTTATATAGAGTTATATAGAGTTATATAGAGTTATATAGAGTTATATAGAGTTATATAGAGTTATATAGAGTTATATAGAGTTATATAGAGTTATATAGAGTTATATAGAGTTATATAGAGTTATATAGAGTTATATAGAGCATAAATCCTATATAGATACCTTTCTTTGAGGTTCTTTTCTTTGCCGACCGGTCGGCTTCTTTTCGTTTCTCTATTTTCATTTTAATTAAATAAATAAGATTTTTCCATTCATTTAGGTTCATTCAGGTTCATTCATTCAGGTTTAAGCTTTCAGAGGAGTTTATTGTGGATGATCAGAATGGTTGTCATGTCACGCTACGTTCGTTCATTCAGTGTCAAAGAATGCACGCCTGGCTGGGGTTCGTTTTACGGTTTCTTTGCGGTTCCTTTTTTGCCATTTGGCTGGCTTTTCCGGCTTGCGGCTTTCACCGCGGCTCGTTTCTCTATTTTCATTTAAATTAAATGAAATAAATAAGATTTTTTCATTTTAAACATTTCATTCAGGTTGAAGCTTCCAGAGGAGTTCATCATGGAAGATGTCAGGCTACGTTCGTTCATTTAGTGGCAAAGAATACACGCTTGGCTGGGATACGTTTTATTCTTTTTTCTCTGTAATTTAACATTAAGTAAGAATGCTCACACGCACACACACACACATACAATTACATTACGTAGCTATATAGGTAGGTTTGATAGGCATAATTTTAATTGTAGGTAGGATAGATAGGAGGCATCCAACACTAATGTAGTTGAATAGGTAGGCGCGTAAGTTTATCGTTTCTATTTTTTTCTTGCACCCATATTACACGCATCAGCGTATTACACATACACACACACACAAATACATGCATAAACACATATGTTAGTATTTGAGCATTATTATATTTTCATTACACATTCTAATTTATTATTACTAAGGTTGAGAGTAATTTAATGTGATAGGTAGTTAAGGGCAATAATGTAATTATAGGAACAATCTTGTAATTATAGGAACAATCTTGTAATGTAAATAAAAACGCTGTAAGTGTATCGATAGGTAGGTTAATTATTAAGTTTTACATTATTATTATTAGGTCGGAGCCCAAGGCATTACGTAGGTGGTGGGGTGGGTGCCGAAAGGCCAATGAATTGGGCTCTTGAGTTTTGTAATTTTAGGTAAGCTAGAGTAATGTAATGAATAGGTAAGTTAAGGCTACGTTGTAACACACACTCATTAATAGATTTATGGTTTAAGTTTTATATTATTATTACTAAGTTGGAGCCCAAGGCATTACGTAGGTGGTGGGGTGGGTGCCGATTGGCCAATGAATTGGGCTCTTGAGTTTTATAATTTTAAGTAAGCTAGGGCTTAATTGTAATGAATAGGTAAGTTGAGGGTACGATAGCCGATAGACTCTGAATTTCGAAGTCTGTTGTCAGAGGTAAGCCTTGGTGGCCAGTGGTGAACCGGCAATGGTTTACTATCCGGACGGCAATGGTTTACTATCTGCACGGCAATTATTTACTATGCGGCATGGCCATAGTCTACTACCCGCACGGCTTCCGGACGGCAAATGGTTTACTATCCGC
>NW_008703699.1:63429-65929 GCF_000326865.2 Helobdella robusta | reverse complement strand
TTTCATTTTAATTGATATAGTTTAACAACGTTTTGTTTTATATGTGTATATGCTTTTGAATGATTATTTTTACTGATACCAGTAACGCGTTTTTATTGATCAGGAACCAATTGAGGCATACAAAGTCAGCAGCCCTAGATGGAGTAGACGGAAAATCTTCGACGTCCAATTGTCTTGGCAATCCAAGAAAAGATTTTTCATTTTCTGATCTGAAAAAAAATGAAACACAGTTTATTGAAATAAGTTGTAAAAGAATTAATGAAGACAGCAGTGACGTTGAGTCGGTGAAAGAGTGGATATCAAATGTTTGACGCTGCGCATAAAACGTTTTCATCTCTCTTGCGTCAGATAAAACTGATTGGCTGTTCAGTTTTTTTACTTGGTTGTAATTAAAATTATTTTTCTTTGAGTTGGAATAGTTTCTCACCTTATGTCGCCTTGGCGAAGGGGATCGGTGCTGTTTAGCAAGTAGTTACGGGGTTTCTGGTAATTAATAAAATAATATATGTAATTAATGTATATGTGTACGAACAACCAACGATTTGTCTTATAATCGGGCAATTTGATAGTCTTTTGATTTGTTTGTTCTATAATCTTATAAAGTGTATTTGGCTGACTATTCTTGTGTTTTCGCATGGTTGTTACATCGTACTAATTTGAAAGTCTGTAATATCCTGCTGAGAGCTTTAATTTTAATCGTGAAATATTTTAAAGATTGTTTTTCAAATCTTGAAAATATTCGAACGAAACAATTTTGTTATTTCAAATCCGTTCGTTTTCTATTTAACTTTCATTCTTCTCGTATCTTTATTGCAAGAAAATGTCTGCTAGTACTGAAATGAAAAATTTTGAAATGGAGCAGCTGAAGAAGGAGGCGGAGTCCCTGAAAGAAAAAATTATGGTTCATAATTAATTATGAATTAAATTATTAAATTAATAATTTTACAATAATTATAACAATAATGATTATTAAAAGATCAATCATAATGTTGCTCTGTTAATTGCATTTTTGACATTTTAAAATTTAATTTATTTTTATGTTTTAATTTAATATTTATTAAAACTTAAAATAGGATTATTAGCTTAAATTTTTTTATTTATTATTATTTATTTTTATTATCGTTAATCTTAAAGTTTTCTTCTTTTAATGTTCTCATCTGTGATGTGATATGTTGTTTTTGTTAGTAAAAGTTTGCTCACTTAATTTTAATTGTAGATGTTAATCATCAGTTATTATAGATAGACGAATGAAATTGAATGATTTTTTAAAATCTTCAAGGCAAGGAAAAAAATACTGAATTAGTTGGTTAAATGAATTTTAAGCTAAAAATTCTAAAAATTATTATTTTACAATTTACATGCTAGGAAGCACAAAAGGCAGTTGCAGATGCATCTTTACCTGAACTTGCATCGAAGGTAGAACCAGTGGGCAAGATTCAGTTGAGATCGAGAAGAACTCTCAGAGGGCATCTTGCAAAAATTTATGCTATGCACTGGGGGAGCGATTCAAGGTCATATTCCACTCATGTTATTCATTTTTAATTATTAGTTTCTTTACTTTCTTGCATTAGATCTTTAACTTCTCTTTTTTTTTAGAGACTTGGCTCATTTTTTAAGGTTGTTAATGGTTTTTTTTTAGCCAAAGAGTTTTTATTAAATTGATAACAACATTTTTTTATTATTTATTAAAATTTAATTTAGGAACCTTGTTTCTGCATCTCAAGATGGAAAGTTGATAGTATGGGACGCTTATACTTCAAACAAGGTTGTTTCTTTAAAATGATATCAAATGAACGACATTTGTCTCTGTGCTTTTTGTTTGATTCTGTTGATTATGTATTAATCGCTGTAAATAATTTCCTCTTATAGGTACATAGTTTAATTGTACTGTTGAACATGTTGTAGTTTGTGTAATTGATGTGAACGAACTAATGAAGCAGACGACACCACCGACAGGTCCATGCAATCCCACTTCGGTCCAGTTGGGTCATGACCTGTTCGTTTGCACCTTCGGGAAACTTTGTGGCCTGTGGTGGACTGGACAACGTCTGCACGGTGTACAGCTTGAAATCGAGGGAGGGGAGTGTGAAAGCTGTCGCTGAGTTGGTTGGACACAATGGATATCTTTCGTGCTGTCGATTCGTCGATGATCATCAAATTGTCACTGCATCCGGTGACACCACTTGGTTTGTAGTTTTATTCTTTATTGGGTTGTCTCTCATTGTAGGAATGTATATGCTTAATATTCAACTCATTGAATTGTATCTAGTTGCATTAAAAATGTGAAACATTCAGTGCTCTGTGGGATATTGAGACAAAACAGCAGACGACCTCATTCTCAGGGCACTGTGGAGATGTCATGAGTTTAGCACTTTCAAGTGACATGAAGACTTTTGTTTCTGGAGCTTGTGATAAAACAGCAAAGGTTTGTTTGTGAATGCTTGTTAATGTGAATGTGAGTTAGCATATCTGATTGTGTATGTGTTTCTTTGTGCAATCT
>NW_008703699.1:51935-63212 GCF_000326865.2 Helobdella robusta | reverse complement strand
TATTTGTTTTATTTCTACATGCAACTTGGTGACACCCTGGTTTGAATAAGTTGATTTGAAATTTCAAAGTTCTTCCCTAGCAACCTGGCCTTCGCGACAGGCTCTGATGACACGACATGTCGTCTGTTTGACATTCGATCTGACCAGGAAGTTGCTCTCTATTATAACGATGGTAACGAGTGTGGAGTTACCTCTGTGGGCTTCTCATCCAGTGGCCGACTGCTCTTTGCTGGCTACGATGATTTCAAGGTTCAGCTCTTTGACTCCATCAAACTGGAGAAAGCAGGTGTGTCCTTTTTTTTTTTAATTATTTCTCCATGATGTTTTATTTCTAACGTCCTACCTCCGGGAACTGGGTCTCTGGACGCTAAACGAAGATTGATTGATTGATCTTCGTGATGTAGTTGAATTAGTGATTGAAATGGAATGAAAATATTAATCAGGTCAGTTGTTGGGTCATGAGAATCGTGTCAGTTGTCTCGGAGTCACAGAGTCCGGCAACGCATTAGCAACTGGGTCGTGGGACAGTGTCTTGAAGATTTGGAACTAATTTAACTTAATGTTTTTCGACTGGAGAGAGTTTCATCTTTAGATGTTTATTTGACTTTGGATGAATTTTTATCCGTGAATGATTTTTTTTATCTATGGTCCCCTCTTGTTTTTAAAATCTTTTCATTTTAGTTTCTTTTATAAGTTGAAATAGATTTGTCAAAACGAATATTTTTATAACTTAGAGATGCTCGTTTTTAAAAGTTGCAGTTTAATTTTTATTTAATACGTTTAAAAATTTATTTTGTTTTCATTTTTTTCTTCCAGCTCTTGCATAAAATACCATCATGTCTTGTTATTGCAATTGTAATTGATTTTTTAATTTAATAAATCTAATCATTGAAACACTCAATCAATCAATCGATCAATCAATCAATAAATCAAGCAAGCAAGATGATGCATTCGATTCTTGCAACCAATATTGCCCAAATCATTAATTTTCATTGCTTCTCAGTTTATTTTCTATTGTTTAAATTATTTTTTCACGATTCTATCATATATTTTCTAGATCATTCAATCATGTGACAATCAAACAAGCTTCCAAACATCAAACAAACAAACAATGTAAATTCTGTATCAATTAGCATAGAAAAGCACACACGCACACACACATCCTCTGTAAGCAATGGTTTTGCTCTTCCAATGTCTTGTAGAAGGTGCGTATTGAGCTATGAAAATATTTAGAATAATTTAAATTGCGCGGATGAAATTTTTTTATTTAAAATTCTATTATGTTTTATTGCATTTTCATTTATTATATTGTACAAACAGCTGTTGTTCACTGGCTAATCAGGCTTGTTTTTTATCATCCTCATTTTCTTCGTTGATTTCTTTGAATCATCGTTTTGTTCTTACTTTTAATTTGAATTGCAAGTGAAAATTGAATGGTGGACTGATGATGTGACGATGACAATGCGATGATGGTGATGGTAAGGATGATGACTTTCATTTAACTTTCCTCGTTCAATTTTGTTCAACGTGATTTTTTTGTGCCTTGAAGCTCCAGTCCTTGTTCTTTCCTACTCTGTCGTTCAGAAATTTCATTTCAATGGCTGCTTCTTTCATTATTTGTGTTCATTAAAGTGACTTTATATTTTCTATTTGCTAGAGATAATAAATTTTGTTCTAATTAAAATTTGTTGTTTTATTAAACTGGATGTGATCCATGTTTGTATGCATTGTGTGATTTCATTTGTTATAAAATATATCTTCATAGACACAGTCAACGTTGAGAAGCTGCTTAATGCTGGCATTGATTTTAAATGACAACCATCAAATACGATCACCTACCTACCTACCTACCTACCTACCTACCTACCTACCTACCTACCTACCTACCTACCTACCTACCCACCTATGTATTGCAGCAGTCGTCAATTTCCTAACACAGTTAACATGCGTGGCGATTCATGCATGTTCCTATGTGGTGCTTCAATGTGATTAATGTTCTGCTATCATTATCTGAATGACGTTCTAGCTGTTCTTTTTTATACATGCACTCATTAGTTTAGAATTATTTTAAAGGCATAACAATCATCAGGCTTAACTCATTTTGTAGTTTCGCCTGGCTCTTCTCACGCGATTGATTGCCCAGCGCAGTCTATACTCGAGCAGTCAATAGAATTGAACGTGGAATTACATTGAAATATTATTCAACTATTTCGCTTAGAATCAACACAGCAATGATTTGATGCATTTTTGTCCTTTTAAATTTTACTAACAGATGAATGTGGTGTTACTCATATTAAACTAACTATTTTTGATTCAATATTTCTATGTTGTAATTGCTATGAAGTAAAAATTCGTTATAAGAATAATTCATATTGTTCGGCATCGTCGTTTCATTTTATTCAATGTATGGAAAGCTAATGAGGAGGCGACATGTATAAATGTAAAAAGTGAACAACAGGGTTAAGTCGCGTACAACTGTACAACCTGTATCGGTATTTCATCAGTCACCAGCAACGCGTGCATAAGCACAGCAGGGTGTAAGTTTTACTAAATACATAATTTTAATACATATACTGTATATACGAGGCGGCCGAAGAAATAATGCGTTACTGATGTAAATATCAGTTATGTACTATTGAATATTTGAAATTTAAAATGTTCTATCATCACCATCGTCGTCATCATCATCTTCATCATCACCCTCTAGCCAGTTTACAATTTGAAACTTTTATGGAACCGCCCAGGTATCCAAGGTCACATAGGACTGCATTGTTGTCGAAGTCAAGTTCACCGACATGATATTCCGGGTTAACTTTCATCTGGTGGTGTGATGATGATAACGAAGATGAGGAGGAAGAGGAGGACGACGACGATGAGGAAGACGGATGAATGGATAACCTTAAACGTGAAATTTCCAACTGACATTTCAGAGATGTCCACCCACTGACAGTCAATATCGTGAGCGTAGATGTCCGCACACCCGATCGTTACACCTGACGACGATGATGATGATGATAGTTAATTAATATTTATAGGTTGAATCTACTTAATTAATTATTCATGAGACCTTGATCTCCAAAGCCATCGCAAGCGTAGAATTTTTTGACACCATCGATGCAGTAGTTGTCCTCCAAACAGAAACTGGCCTGTTAATGGTCATGATGATGATGATGATGATGACGATGATGTGATGATGACGATGATGTGATGATGACGATGATGATGTGATGATGACGATGATGATGTGGTGAGGATGATGACGGCGATAATCATGAAGGAATGTGAAGAACCTTATGCCCGTGTGCCACTCGGTTGCCAAGCTGGTCGATGATGTCGTATTCCGCGAAGTTTGACATGCTGTGATAATGTCTGTTTGCCATATATTATCATCATCATTATTATTATTACCATTATTATTGTTGTTGTTGGTGGTGTTGTTGTTGAGGTTGTTGTTGTTGGTGGTAGTGTTGTTGTTGAGATTGTTGTTGTTTTTGTTGTTACAAACTTGTGACAGAGGTGCCACTCCCAATCATCCTTCCTTCCGTGCGGCAGGAACTCAGCGGTCCCGAAGTTCCACGTCATCGCTGAAAACCTCAACAACCTCCGCTTTATCGATTGCCAGTCTGTTTGTTTGTTTGTTTGTTTGTTTGCTTGCTTGTTTGTTTGGTTGGTTGGTTGGCTGTTTGTCGAAGAATGCTTGAAAAAATTATTATCACCATCATCATTGTCATCATCATCAACAACATCAACAACATCATTGTAACCTGATCTTTTCTCCCTGAGGACAAAAGCCTCAGGTGCGGCGCAGTTCTCTTCCATGGCGCACTGCAGATAGGCCATCGGTTGGTCCTGCAGGTACATAGACTTCTGGATCATCGTCGCGTTCGGTACTAAATCAGGCAGTCCTTGAATGTATGTATGTATGTGTGTGTGTGTGTGTGTGTGTGTGTGTGTGTGTGTGTGGTGTGTGTGTGTGAGCGCGCAAAGAATGAATACAAACGGAATGAGCACATGACGGCAGCCACCCATTTCGAAGAGACCGTGCACTCGGTGTCGTCTCCGTAATGACGATGGTGACAGTCGGACAGCTTCTCTTCGTTGCCGTCACATTCAATTCCTGATGCCAGCCGAACCATTTTATCCCCTTTGAAAGCTCCTGTCTGTTGTTCGTTTGTTTGTTCGTTTGTTTGTTCGTTCGTTTGTTTGTTCGTTTGTTTGTTCGTTTGTTTGTTCCTTCATTCGTTCGTTCGTTCGATTGTTTGTTTGTATGCAAATACTATATCTGTGCATGAAGTTTCAATGTGGACGAGTTTGAAACTCTTGCATTTTTTTAAATAAATTTTTGTTCGGCATCGTTCTCATGTGGCTTGTGGAATATCGCATCGCATTGAACCATACCGACCTTGAGAGCATTCCTTGAATATCCGAGACCGAGTTGGTAGCAAACGACTCTGGCCTCCAGGTTGGTCCAGCTGTCCGGGCAGATAACTCCCCACATCCCGCCAATCAGAATTTCTACACGACCTTCGCTCGAAGTTCGGCCGCCTTGCAATCTGACCTCGTACGGCTGACGTGTGTGAAGAACAACGTGCGACTGAGATGTGTGGTGGTGAAGCAGCAGCAGCAGCAACAGCCACCAACAACCACGACCATAAATGATCGAAGCATCATCAACATCATTTTTCATCATCAAAATAATTTTCAAGTCGCATGGCTAACTTGTGGTGAGTGGATGACTCTGCTTGATTTCAATGGCGTCATTTTCTCCATGTTCATCATATCTTTGTATAACCTGCACACAAAACAACGTACATACACATTCACACACGCACACACACACTCACTCACCTATGCTCTCTAACAATTTGTTGCAAGGAATCATTGGCCCATCTGCTCGAGTTTCTCCAGCGATCATCTGACTCAACAACTTTCACTGCAACCAACACAACTATTATCAAGGTCGTCATCTCAAATGATGATGATGATGATGATGATGATGGTGATGATGATGATGATGATGATGATGACCGTCGATATTTGTCACGAATCATGTTGAAACATTTTTTCGATGGTGATGACGTTGGCATTTCCGATGATGATGATTGATGGTAATAATCTACTTAATGGTTTATCCTCAATAACTATTTTCGTTTGGCTCAGATAATTTTATGTTGTTGTTGTTGTTGTTGTTGTTGTTGTTGTTGTTGTTGTTGTTGTTGTTGTGATGACGTTGTTGTTGATCCTTCCTGCTGACGTATTAATTTTGTTTTGATTTTATTTTTAGTGTTTGACGCCTCTTCTTTCAACAACAGTTGTTGAAATTAGAAACGCATATTTGAGGTATAGATTACAGTTACATAACAACAACAACATCAACAATAACAACAGCATCACCAACAACAACATCAGCATCGTCATCAACAACAACAGCAACAAAACCATCAACATAACTTACATGTGCAATAAACTTCTATTCCTTATAAAAAAAACTGCAGAAAGCATCCGGTGTGCAAGGAAACTGCTCGAACACCAATTTATCCAGATAACATTTAAAAATAAATTTTTAAAGTCTAGAAATCAAGGAAAAAGTACCATGTATAACTCTAAAGAATAGACTCGATGAGGCAATCTAACGAACTTTGGATGGCGACAGATTTTTATGACGAGACATCTTCATATAGATAGACATAAGGAGACATCTTCATATAGATAGACATAAGGAGATGCACACACACACACACACACACACAAATAAACAAATAGATAGATGTATAATATAGATGATAGACAGATTGACAGATGAACAAATGAATGAATGAAGGTTACACAGAAATTTAGTTTTTCACATCACGAGAACCTCCCATTTAAAAGTCCAACTTTTATTATTATTTGCATTTTCAGTCTTATAATTACAAAAAAAAGATTATTAAAAAAGTAATAATAATAAAATTATTCAATTTCATTTAATATTGTTAATACGGTTATTATTATTCGTAAGTAGAATTTGAAAAGCTTTATACAATTGGAAAAAAAGATAAAGTCAATCATCGTCATCATCAACATTTTCAACATCATTATCATCGTCATCAGTAACATCATCATCATTTCTTTCCTCCACCATTTTCCTGTTGCACAGACATATTTAGCGTTTAAAGTTTGTTTTATTGTTTGCACGTATGCAGATTTTTATGTTCGTTCGTATGTTTGCTCGTTCGTTAGTTCATATGTTTGTTGTATGTTTGTTGTAGATGTATATATAGAAGCGCTAACAGGCAAATCTGTCCGAAAATGAATTTAATTCGTAAGTAAGTTAGAGATTGAGATGAGTTGGACAATCGTAGGTAGGCTGAGGCATTAACATTAGGTAAAATTATTAAATCATACAAAAAGTGCAACGTAAAAACGTTAAAATAAGTAAAATAAAATACCTGGAACATGTACAATACTTAAAATTTAGTGATACAAATTTGTAGTTAGCTGAGGTGAGTTAATCATTAGCCGTGCTCTTGTAAGCTAGGGCCCTGAGAGTAATTTAATTGTAGGTAGGTGACTGACTACTATTCTTGCGACTTCTTACTAGTTTTGTGTGATGTGTTTGTTTGTTCTCGCTTCACAGCACCACACCAACATAACAAATTACTTTTTATTCTCGTCGTCGCCTTAAATTTTACCTTTTTGAACAATCTTTTTAATAATGTCTATCTATTTATTTATTAAATGTTGACTGGTTTCTAGTTTTTTATTTTAGTTATTTAATAATAATAAATAATAATTATTTTCTATCGGTCGATATTTCGTTATAGTTGGTTGTTTGAAATCCGAACTTTTTAAAAAATTGACACTTTAAAAATTTTAATTTTCCATCATCTTTCATTTTTGAATGATATCAAAGCGACTATTGTTTCCCTTCTTTCTTTATTTAAATCAAAATTATGTCAAAATGATTGAAAGTGATGATAATTTAGAGGAGACAGTCAGATCAGTTTTGGACCGTGGAGTGGATGTCAAAACTACGATGCAGCTTGCAGGACGTACCTCAACATCTCGAAATCAATTATAAATGAGGCATTAAGAAGAATATCAAGTTTATATATTATTGATACAATCACTTTCACCAGTTAACAATCACATCGACAACTTCAACACCAATGTGATTTGTGCTAGTTAGTAGTGTAATAAATAAAATGAACAACTGCAGCCCTAAACAACACAGCGCTGACGAAATGAATGCGACGGAAGGGAAGCACGTTGAATGACTCCTCCTACTGACTCCTACTGCATTCTTATCGGCGTCTTCCTCCTGCTGACGTTCGATCCGTTTTCAAATCGGTTATCGACGGAATCGCACAACCCTGAACGTTTGCACATTCGCCCGAATATCGAACCGACCGACTTCCTAAATTGCCTGCCCGTCAAATAGTAAAGCAGGAAGTTGCAGGCGTAATGCGACAGACAGATTTCCTCTGCTATCTTACGATACAACAAATAAGTGATGTGTCGTTGCCATACGGAATCTAACCGAATCTCGTCATCCGACATTTGACTATCTCCAGATGGAAAGTATTCGTATATGACGTAAACAATTGTGGCCGGAAGTGTCGTGAGGATGACGTAGAAGGAAACGGAAAGCAGCATGACGGTCGAAGCTGATGATGATGAAAGGGATGATGATGAAGACGATGATGATGGCTTCGAGAAAATAGCGAAAGATTTTTTAATTTTTCTTGTAAAGTTCATCTTCTTATTGACATCGTCATCACCATCGGCACGGGCCATCTTCAACGTAATTGTGACGTCAGATACTGTGGTGGACTGCCTTGCATCCAAGTGAGTTTTTGAAATCTGTCTGTTGCAGCTGTTGGAAGGGCAGCCGCCCAGCCTGGCGGATCGAACATGGTCGGCCCTCACTTTGCGCTTGACTTCCGCGATGACGAGAACGTTGAAGATGAGGTTGATGGCTGGCAGCAGGAAGAACATAAAAAGTTCGATCGTCCATGTCCACACCGACCACAACTCTGCTGGGCCGATCTCGCACGTGCCCGTGTTTGGCTCGTATTTCCAGAAGTAACCTGGTCGGTTAGTTGGTCGGTGTTTGTCTGTTTGCTTGCATGTTTGTTTGTGTGTTTGCGTACACGTGTGAGTTAGTTTGCACATCAAAACACAAGCAGCAGCGGCAGCAGCAGTAACGGTAGCAAGCAGGAAGAAGCAAAGCGACCTTGCAGTGAGCTGCAGGATGTAGAGAGGAGGACGTCAGCAGCGACGACCTTCACGGCCAGCGATCCAGTGCAGTGCTTCTCTTTTATGAACGGGTAACAAATGGCCAGGTACCTAGTGGCGATGACGATGATGATGACGATGACGATGGTGAGGATATTGATGATGATGATGACGATATTGTAGTATGATGTAGACAAACGAATAATTACACAAACAAACAAGCAAACGAACGAACGAACGAACGAACGAACGAATAAACAAACAAAAATAGGGAAGATTGAGATTTATCGGATGTCGTTATGTTGTATGTACCTTTCAATGGTGAAACAGAGGACGAGCATTGGTGACAAGTATTGAGTGACCATTGATAAAACGTAATATATCTGTTTGTTTGTGTTTCTGTTTGTTTGTATGTGCGGATGTATGTTTGTATGTTTGTTCATTCGTTCGTTTGTACGTTCGTTTGTTTTTTGTGTGTTTGTTTGCTTGTTTACATTTCTCTCTGTGTACTTAAACGATTAAAATGTTAAAAGTGATTATCTGGATTGATGATGACGAATGAATGAATGAATGAAAAAAATGAATGAATGAATAAATGAATGAATGATTGATTGATTGATTGCACAAATGAATAAATGATTGAATGAACGAACGAAGTAATGAACGATTGATGATTTGGAACTTTTTTGCGTTCCATAATGTTCAAGACTGATGATCATGACTGAATATGTTGAGTAGAATCGATTGGCAGTTTAAAATTTAAAAGTTATTTCCATTATAAATATTGAAAATAAAAATTATCTCCATTTTTATACTTTAACAATAAAAATAAATTGGACTATGAAAATTTTTTGAGTCTCATTCAAAATGAAAAATTAGAAAAGTAAAGTTAAGATGATTAGGGAAGATGGGGAGATGAGTCTGAGAGTTTAATAATAATAACAACAACAACAATAATAATAATAGTAATAATATTAATAATAATTATAATTTTATTATTAGTTGTATTGGTAAAACGAGTAGAATTTGTCATGGTCTTAACAATAAAAAAAATTGTTGGCAAACACATTAGGAATAATTAGCAATAAGATAGAAATATGTAAGAACGGCCACACACAGTACACACACACACTCACACACACACATACACATACATTCATGATACACATATATATACATACAAAAGAGCAATAAAAAGGCATTATAGGGTATGTTGGTCTTGCGCGTAGAAGCTTAAATGTTGGCAAAAGAATAAAATTTAATTAATTCCAGCAACTGTTTGCAGTACATATCAACATACATACGTACATACGCGCATAACTCGCATACATACATACATACACACACACGTACAAACACACAAGCACGCACCCACAGACGCAAGCAAAACAGACAGACAGACATATAGACAGAGACAACCCACCTGACAGAGTCCATTGTAATCGACTGCATTGACAAACCAGGCATATTTCAATTCCTGAAAGAAATGCAGTACCAAAAAAATTAAATCGGAGGCAGACAGAGCTGCCAGGTAGATGGCAGAACTGTTGTTTCTGCGCATGCTCCTGCTCTGCCATATCACCAAAGATAATACATTTCCCAATCCACCAATCACGTACCAGATCGGAGTGACGAAACGGTCAATGTCAAGGGCGAGTGGGCAGTGACCTGTACGTTGATGTACGATGTGCGATGTGCGTTGGTTGGTTTTGTGCTGTTGCAAACAAAATTATACCAGCAATAATTTTGTTAGCCTTATAATCGACGTCAACTATCGACGTACAACGTTTCACAGGTTAGCGAGAGGATGAAATGATCTCAGAGGTAATTGTTTTTTAAAAGTGATTTGATCTGGAGCAAGTGGGGGGACATTCATCTTAATGGCCGATTGTCACAAATGTGTCTTTATTAACATGCGTCCTATGCCTCAATAACTTTGCTAAACTTCAAGCAACACATACACTCACTCACAGAGACACAGGCACACACAGACACACACACACACACAGGCACAGACACAGACACACAGGCATAGACACACACGTTTGCTCGAAAAAGGTATTGCGACTTTTGATTAAAAAGATGGAAAAGACACGCAAGAGAAGATTATGTTGAATGCGTGCACATAAAATCAAATGTACGAACGAAACAAGCATTGAATACCAAACCCTGAAAGCCAGCATAGAATAAAAAGCACTGAAGGCTGGCATAGTATACAAAGTATGGACAACACGATTACAAACCTTTCATGAAAAGCATGGGGTCGATATTTGGAGGCGGAAAAGAAATATTTACACTCATTGTGGTCATGTTGAAGTTATTGTTTTTGTGGATTGTTGTGTTGATGTTATCTTTTGTGTTGTTGATGTAGTTGTTGTTTGCGATGTTGTTGTTTGTTGTGTAGCAAGTGATGTTGTCAAGATTTTTGTTGTGTTTTACGTCCTTGCCGTTGGTAATATCAGCTGATCGCCTCGAATATTGTTTTGTGACTGAATGGAACAGATGATGTTTCAATTGTTGCTGGAAGTAACGATGTAGCTGCTGCTGCTGCTTCTGCTGCTGTTGCTGCTGGTGGTTGTGGTGGGTGACAATATAAGACAAATATTTATGACGTGTGTGTGAAGTTGCTGCTGAAGTTGTCAGACCAAAAACTGGCGGGTTCAGCAGGAAAATATTTGGCGTCAACATCTGTTTGTTCTTTGGTGCAGCTGTCAGTTTAAGTAGTGCCAGCGCTGCTGTGGTCGATGATGATGATGATGTCGTCGTCTTTGTTGAGGCCACCGTTAATAAAGATGCACTGAAGATGAAAATTTGAAAATTTCTTCCTGACATCTCCTTTCAGTGACGTTTCTTACCTGCGAAAAAATTTTAAAATGTTTATTTTTTAATTTTTACTTGTTTATGCTTTTCTTTCTTTTGAAAATGAGAACGAGACACGACGATCATCTCCATCATCGTTTTACGGCATTCCTTCCTTCCTTCTTTCTTTCCTTCCTTCGTTCCTTTATTCATATTCATCTTCATGTTTGCTCTCTTTTCCTCTCCTCTTCCCAACCAGAC
>NW_008703699.1:39435-46935 GCF_000326865.2 Helobdella robusta | reverse complement strand
GCGTTGTTTGTAACAGTCTTTGTTGATTTGCTGGTAACAACGTCAAACTGCAATCGTTGTAAGGTTGTGCTGTTCTTACTGATGTTGTCCTCACTGATGTGATCACTGATGTTGTTGCTGCGATCCCACTGAACGGGGCTGTTGTCATTGGAACCACCGTCAAATTTTAACGCTGAGTTGACCTCATCGGCGCATGCAAAACTGACATCACTCTCGTTAACATTGGATGCGTTGCTGCTGCTGCTGAAAGCAATGTGATGATGGATGCCCGAGTCAACAGAATCATCTTCATGAGATGCAAGCGAACTAACTTCATTGACAGCAGAGGCTTCATTATGAAATGTTGACGATGATGATGATGACGACGATGATGATGATGATGAAGTTGGTGGAGAAGAGGGTGCTGGCAATATGGCGTGGGGTTTCAAAATCTTTTTCAATGCACGTCGGCAGAATTGTTCGTACGTAAGCAGTCGGTATTTTTTCTGCACATCCCTAAAAACGACATCCAGCACATCCCTAACGAAACTGACGAAACGACGCATGAGGTGTGCAGCAAGGAACAAGTAACCTAATCTGCAACTGTAAATCCTTTCAAGGAAATAATCCGCCTCAACATTTTTTTCCATTTTTAGAGCGTTGAATGCAGTTGCGAGAAACATAACAGATGCTTCGTCCAATAAATCTAACTCGGCTAATATGAATGCTGCCATTATCCGACTGAAGAAAGATCGACAAATATCGATCGATTCGATTTTGTTAATTACCGGTACTAAAGAGCACATCACTTCGGTTAAATATTCGTTACCTAAGTGACATTCCTTGAGACAGGTGACCCCCAACAAACCCACCACCAGTGTCCGATTGATGCTGATTGGTCGCGAGTGACCGGTCAGTCCCAGGAATGCTCTGACGTGCCTCTGCAAACTCAACACTTCCACACCCGGGTAAGTTAGTTCGTGGTCGTCGTTTCTCCTGTGATTTGACGCTGGAAACAAAAGTGGAATTAAATTTTGAAGTGCTTCGTATTTCTTATTGGAATCATAAAGTAGGCACGACACAGACAGTGTTATATCATCCAGCATATCGGCAGATCGGTCATTTATTATCGTTCCTGCCATCTTTCGAGCCAACAAAAAATATGACAGTGATGTGCTGACAACTGATTCAAATATTTCCGGATCATCTTGCACTTGAATAAACTTCACATGGAACAGCCTTCCCAATCGAAAGTATACAGATGCAAGTAGGTACTTGCTAACATCGTCATGTGCGTAGCTCAATTTCTGCTGTTGTTGTTGTTGGAGTTGCTGTTGTTCACGTTCCAACTCTCTTGAGAACTCGAGAAAGCAGGCAAGCGCTTGGTCAGTGTTGTAATCGATCACGTGCTCGTTGGCAAGCTCCAGTAAAATGTTGGTCATCGTGTTCATGTTGTCGTCGTTTGATATGATTGGCTGATGTGGTTGTTGTTGTGTCTGCAGAACGTGATGATATTGTTTTTCTAGCTGTTCAATATCGTTTATTGAAAAATAATTTAAATTCTTTTTGAAGGAATTTATTTCCTTCTTCATCACCTCTACCCTCTTGTCATCATGAAATAAGTCAGCGAAACACTCCAAGGATCTTCGGTAGAAATTTTGACTTCTCAGTTGATATTCTTCTTTCGTTTCATTGGATCGCTCGTGGGAAGATTTTATTTGCTCTTTATTGTTGTTACAATGGTCGTTGTTAACGTCATTACGCTGTTCCGCTTCTATATCTCTCTCCTCATTAGTTGAATTTAATTCAGGTTTTAACGACAACAGCCAATAGGAATCAGCCAAAATTTTAAAAATACTTACTAGCTGATATTTATCTGGCTTTCCAGAAATTTCCAAATATTTTTTTGCTAACGTGAGCTTACTGATAGCTTCAACCGGGAAGGAGAGAGAGATGTAACACACCGACCAGCACGTCAATATTCGGACCGAATACCATCGATTCAACGGATCAACAGCCACAACTCTCCCCCTAAAAAATTTGCTCTGAGCGTTGAATGCTCTGTGAAACCAGGATGCAGCTAGGTGGGGCCTTTGGAGATGATAGTGGGAAAAGGAGAGGATGATGAGTGACCACACAGTCGGAAAGTCAACATCATCGTACTCATCCATCAGAGCATTGATACCATCACGACTGTCATCATCATCAGCAGCAGCAGCATTCAAGTGCGACATGCCGCGACTGCTGTACAAGCCCCGTAGCGCGAGGACCATTTGTATCAGGGTGCCTGCTCTTACGTGGTTGCCGGCGAGGAAGCAGAGAGTGGCCAGCGATAGGATGGCGTGGATGTTTCTTCCCAGTTGGTCGCTGCCACAAACAGACCTCACGTGGTCCAATGTTTCGTCGTAAACTGTCTCTGCTTGGTCCAAACTCCCGACCATTACGAGGCAGTCTGCCAACTTGATCATCACTTCCGTCCACAGTTCCGCTCTCTCGTTCAAAATTTGTTGCTTGTGCTGGCGCAGAATTTTTGCTGCGTTGTTGAAACAATCTGCGGCCTCGTGCAGACATGTCAGGTACACGTCCGCCTTCAATCCATCCTTCTTCTTTTCTTCGTCGTCGTCGTCGTCACCATCACCTTCTTCTTCGTTGTCTTCGTCGTCAGCATCTAACTCTGTTTTAATCGCTTCATTGAAATTTCGATCGAAATCTCGATGTTTCGAATGTCTGAGAAGGGATAAAATGTTCGAATGTTTATCGTTTGATGTGATGCCGACGTGAACTGTCCCATCTCTTTTCATCATTTCCTGTTTCGTCAGCAACATCAAACGCGCCAGCAGGGACTCACTCCGCACGTCGTCGCCCAGGTAAGCATCTCCCAACTTCAACCACATCTCCACCTTTTCTAACAGGGATGTTACGCTGATACCGCTGCTATTTTTGTCGGTATTTAAACTCGGAGAATCGACATCGGATTCGAATATTCCATTCAACAAATACAATTTTCTTGTCAACTCGACAGTTTGTTGTTGTTGTCTTATAAATTGCCGTTGCTTCGAAAAGGTTTTTAACTTCTGAATGTATTCACTGGCTTCAGATACGTGACCTGATTTTCCTAATTCTTGCCCCATTCGTATCCATACCGACTTTATCAGCTCATCCTCATTTTTAGAGAATAGATGATTGTTGTCATTCTTTTCAAATTCAGGTTTCAAATCCGTCAAAGCTGATTCGACAAATTTCAAAAACCGTACCGACTTATCGTGTTGACGATCTCGGGATTCAAATTCCGCAGCCTTAACGATTAATTCAAGTAGAGATGTGCGAATATCTGATTCTCTTAACCCGATATACGGCCAAGAATTAGATGAATCGTTATTACCGATGTTGTTGTTAGAGTTGTTGTTATTTGGATGGATGTCTGGCAGCTCTGTGAACGCAGAATGAAAGTAATTATGTAGGTTCCATCTTGCTTTTGCGAGCGATGCTGTACCGGTTGGATCATTTTTTGCATCAACTTTATTTGAGTTGATCATCTCATCAGCCAGAACGTTTACATGCTTCCATTGTAATAACACTTTTACAGCATTTGTTCGCAGAAATAACTGTGACAGGAGATGTTTCGTTGTCGATGTGTTTGAGGTGCAATTCACACGGGAAAAATCTTTTTCATTTTTGTCTGGTAAGTTGATAGTCTGAGTTTGTAAATGTTGTTGGTTTTGTTGCTGTAGATGTTGTTGTAATCGCTGCAGCTGCTGACGTTGTTGAAGTCGTTGTGGTTGTAGTTGTTGATGATTCATCACATTTCCTTTTCTAATCATCTCAGCATCCAAAACAATTGTCTCATAAATGGAGCCATTCATCGTTTTTGTTGTTGTGCGATTATCACTATTAAACTTGCTATCGCCATCGTCGTCGTCGTCATCAGCATAATCATTAGTTTCCTCGTCATCATCATCATCCAACTCAACCAATCTTCTAGCTTCACTCACCATCATTTCAAACTTCTTCATCACCTTCTCATCATCGTCGTCTTCACCTTTCATTTTTTCTCCATTTTTTACATCATCATCATCTACCGACTGGGGTCCAGTGACGTCACATCCGCAAACTAGCGCTTCCTCCAGCGTGCTGATGTAATCATCCGCCTGTATGGTGCCAGGAGTGAGACGCAGGATTATTTCGGAGTTCAACCTCTTCTCCATCATCGTTTCTGGAACTCTCGACAGGCTGCCGTATTTCGTTCGAACCTGAATTTGAAGTGTTGATGTTGTTGTTGTATGTTGGATTTGTTGTTGTATGTTGTTGTTGGATGTTGTTGTTGTATGTTGTATGTTGTTGTTGTTGCATAGTGGATGTTGTTGTTGGATGATGTTGTTGTTGTTGTATGTCGCTGTTTCTGCATGTTGGATGTTGTTGATGTAACTAGCGTTCCTTTCGTTTGATATTGTATTCTGTTTACTATATAATTTCATAACTGGCGATCCAATTCATTATGCAAGCATTATCAACGTTAAAAAAGTTGGCATATGTTCTTTCACTGATAGCATAAATTAAAATCAAAATCTTATAAAGCAAAAATGTATTAGAAAAATTTTTCACTAACTTGGCTGGAAACTTCACTAACGAAACTCTGTATGGCCTCTTGAAATTTTTCGAAATTTATCGTTTTTCTGGCAATCCTACTAACAACCGCACGTGGTGGCGTAGGCGATGAATTGTTGGACCGGCTGTCGTGGCCGCTATTCGGTCGTTGTTTGCTTTGTAGATCGATAGTGAGGTTGGTGTCGTCGCTGTGGTTGAAGCTGTGGTTGAGGTGGTTTCGTATCGTTGGTGGTGGCTGAGATGGTGACCTGGTCTTTGTGCCGCTGGGCCGTGTGAGTTTTAAGATGTTGTTGTTGATGTAATTGTTGTTGTTGTTGCTGCTGATGTTGTTGATGTTGTTGTTATTGGTCCAGTTGTTTGCTTGAACGTATGTACAATTATGAAGTAACTCGTTCAACCAGTGCTCATTCATTACTTCTTTCTTATTTTTCGAAGGTGAATGAACATCTGTGGCGACAGCTCCGAAACTTTTACACAAAAATCCTCGAATGAAATTTTCTTCCAGTGTCGAAATTTGAAACTCCAACCTCTTCAATTTGTTACGCACATCGTCAAAAATTAGCACATTCTTAGCGTCAGAGCCATCACTAATCAAAATTTCATCTTTAGGAGTGTGGTTATTTTTGTTTTTACCAGTCTGGCCGCTGTTTTCATAACAGTTATGCAAGAAATTTGAGTGGTCGGACTGGGTGGCAGCTTGTTTGATTTCGCTTGCCAGCTGAATGATTTTGTTGTAAAGTTGTTGGCTCCTGTGCAAGAAACAGATTGGTAGGACGAAACATTGGAGCCAGAAGTCATCTTTCAAATATCTTCCCAGCTTGAATGATTTCGTCCTGCAGTTGCTGATGCCCACCAAACAATCCGCTTGCTGGCATAAATTATTTAAGTACTCGAATAATTTGATGTCGTTGTTGATGTGGTTGGTGTAGTTGGTGTGGATAGTGTGGTTGGTGTGGTTGGCAGCCTGGTTGTACGTCCTAGTAAATATTTCTTCGGCCTCACGCAGCTGCAACCTATCCAGCAGATGTTGCCCCCTCTCCACCTCCACACCCCCGTCGTCTCTCGTTACCATGCTGGCCTCTTGCCAGTCGAGTCGTTCCAGAAGGGGATGGTTTGTACAATGTTGGCGACGTGTGGAGTTGAAGTTGGACGAGGTTGGTGGCGCGCTTCGAAAGAACAGATCGGATGTGGATGTTGTTTAATTATGAATTTAATTTTATCGTGTTTCATCAAGCCTTGCGACATGAAAGATGTTTATCATGGAACAGCTGCTGCTTCTTTTCTCTCTTCTGCCCTTCTGTCCTTCATTCATCCACTGATTATCTGATTTGAAATCATTTTCATGCACTTTAAAATTTTTTTTTAAATCACGAACGGGCTTCTGAAAAATTTGAAAAAATTGGCGTAGAAATAATTTTTTAAACCGAAATTTTTAGCCACACACGTGCACATAAACTCATTCACACATACATGCACGCATAAGCACACAAACACAAACATACAAAACTCAACCATACATACAATTATTATTCCTACTTTCGCACCGACAGACAACATGAAACCATTTGAATAACTAAATATTCTTTTATTATTCCAGCTCCACACTTCTTATATATATATATATATATATATATATATATATATATATACTGTTTTATGTTATAATCGTTATATATATATTGGATATATATCATGTGTGTATGTGTGGTGTGTGTGTGTTTATTTATAATTAAATTATATTAAAGTTGCAACAGCGAAAATGAGGATCATCAGCAATATATTTGCTATGAATGGAACGTTTTATCATATTATTGTTATTATATATGTATGTATGTATGTATGTATGTATGTATGTATGTATGTATGTATGTATGTATGTATGTATGTATGTATGTATGTATGTATGTATGTATGTATGTATGTATGTATGTATGTATGTATGTATGTATGTATGTATGTATGTATGTATGTATGTATGTATGTATGTATGTATGTATGTATGTATGTATGTATGTATGTATGTATGTTGGAAGGAGACCATATTTTATACAGTATTGTGGGAATTCTACCAAATTGTTAGCATTAATCAATTTAAAGTTCAGATATATATATATTTATTATAATAAACAGTTAAAATTTTTTGCTCATAAATACATATATACATACATACATATGTACATGCATACATACATTCATACATACATATATTCATACATACACAATGAATGGTTTCATATTAATATTGTTTTCATTATTACTGATATTAGTAATCATCTTCATCATCGCCATCATCATCATCATCATTAGCTGCAAAACCATCATCATCATCATCGCCATAGAATTTTTTTATTTTTAATTCAAGTGCAGAGCTCATTATTATAACATAAAGTTGATTTCGTTCATGTGAATAACTAATGATGATGTTGATGATGATGATGTTGATAAGGATGATGAGGATGATGATGATGATAATGGTAATAATGGTTAAGATCATTACTATGTGAATGTACACTCATCAAATAATTTTTCCTTTTCATGATATTGCATCCCCTTATTACAAATAAATGCATTTATTTATTTTTTTGCTTTGTGTATACATTCATTTATTTATTCATTCATTCATATATTTATTCATTTATTCATTCATTCGTTCATACATTCATTTATCTAAGCAATGGAAATATTTAACATAGATGAGTCATTGATTTGTTTACCTCAACTAAACTTTCAATTTTTGTATCCAAGATTTTTGTTGGTTCGTTCTTTTTTTCTGGTTCGTTGGTTGTGTATTTTCTGAACAATTTATTTTTAGTTTCGTAGTAGTTGAAAGGAAAGTAGGAAAGTAAAAAGAAATTAAGAGAGAGAAAGAGAGAGAGAAAGGGCCCTTGAGCCGCTTGCCATCAAACATTTTTTTTC
>NW_008703699.1:0-39307 GCF_000326865.2 Helobdella robusta | reverse complement strand
TCTCTCTCTCTCTCTCTCTCTCTCTCTCTCTCTCTCTCTCTCTCTCACCACACACACACACTCACACACACACACTCACACACACTCACACACACACACGCACGCACTTGAGCAGAAATATCATAAAACCCTTCCAGCGAACGTTAATATTTTGCGATGTTAAAACTTTTGCAATTGCTTCTGATTTCATAATAAAAATTATAAGAATAACAACAATAATAATATTATAATGAAATATAATGATAATATTATAATTATTATTATAGTTGTTGTTGTTATTTTCATTATCAACACAGTAACATAAACTTAACGTATCTATTGATTTATTGATAGCTCCAAGGGTCATATTGATAAGTTTATTGGTAAAGAAACTTAAAACTACGCAAAAAAAAACAGCAACATCGTCATCATCATAATCATCATCATCATCAACAACAACAACAACAGTAAAAACATCATTATCATCATCCCCATCAGCAGCAGCTGTAGCAGCAGCAACAACAACTACATCAACACAACATCAACAACGAAATCGTTAACAATAAAAATCAACGTTAAAAAAAGAGCAGGTAAACAAATTTTATACTTTGCTAAACAATACAATCTCTCTCTCTCTCTCTCTCTTTCTCTCTTTTTCTCTCTTTCTCTCTCACTCTCCTCTTTTTCATTAGAATAAAAATAATAATAATAAATAAAAAAGATAATAATTTTTATTATTGCTATATTTTGAACCTCATTCCTTCCTTCTTCGAAGACTGTATGAGTTATTTTTATCTTATCGTCTCAACATACAATGATGCGCACATGATGATGATGATGAAGATGATGATGATGAAGATGATGAAGATGGTGATGATGATGATGAAGATGGTGATGATGAAGATGGTGATGATGAAGATGGAGGTAATGACACAAAAGAAGTTTGTTTTTTCACAGTTGGTTTGCATGTTATAATACTTTTAACGCTTATAATGAGATTGGTATATCAGAATGTTGAATACCATTGATTATTATTTAATTTTAATGCGTTTGTGCGCGTACGTGTGTGTGCGTGTGTGTGCGTGTATCTTTTTATAGAAGTTTGCTTGTTTCTTGAAAACATAACTTATCGTGATCAATTATAATTGTAGTACCTGCTTTGAAGTTATCTTCAAATTAACTTCAGTTTTTCATGGAAAAGTTTTTAAATGTTCTTCTTTACATTATACATATCTATCTATCTATCTAAAGTACTACTTCTGACTTCTTACCAGGACAGTGCTCACAAGGGGCAGGCCATGCCCTCCCGACTCTCCTAGATCCACCACTGCATTTATATAAAGTTAAAGTTGTAAACTTTTTAATCGATTTTTAAAGTATTTTTTCATAAGATTATTGAGGGCATGTATGGGGAAGGTGGTATGCTTAAATTTCACCGATAGCCTGTGTGATGATTTTTCTTTTTAGAGCTTAACATTGCTAAATTTTCTTTGCATTAAAAGTTAGTGTATAAAAGAGTACTCGTCCGCCCGTCTCAATCGACAGTCGTAGTTAATTAAAATAAAGCAATGATCAAAGTTTTTTTTTCAAATGAAAATTATTTCATATGGACTGCTGAAGGTTTATTGTTTATTTCGTTTTTTTCCGCTTCTAATATGTTGTGAATTTTTTTTGAAATTTTTATTTGACCATGGCATATTATTTGCCATTATAAAGTAAACTTAATTAAGACTATGATTTCATTTTTAATCTTATTTTTTATAATCAAAATTAATTTTTCAAGATGCTTGCAAGGTTAGAAAGGTTTTCAGAATAGTGGGGAACATGGTTGGTTGCCTACCAAGTTCTCCATTGCAGAATGCTCAGATGGGCCTGCCTCTTCTTCTTATGCAGTGTGAAGCAAGGCTGCTTGTTGAAAAAGGTTTTATTATTTTTTTATGTTATATCTACAATAATAAAATATTATATTCACATGTTAAACTATTTTATAAACCAAAGTTAATGAATATTTTCTAAAGGATTTGCTTGTATAGTTGATGAATTCTCAATAAAAAAGTCCAAAAATCATATTCAATTGATCGCCCAGAAAAGGAAGCAAGTTTTTGATGAACAAGTGAGATAAAGATTTTGTTTTTTCATCTATAAATGTTTGATTAATTTTTATAAAATATTAAAATCTTAATTTAATTATTCCTAATATAATGACAGTCAACTGAAACTAATTTATTATAACAGGTAGCCTTGTGTAAGAAGGAAAAACATCACCAAATGGAAATTAACATGCAGAAAATAATTGATGGTAAGAGAAAAAAAATTTTTAATCAAAATGATGAAATCAGTGCTGCAGATCTGTCAAAGCAAATTGAAGAGGAATTGTTAGTGGAGAGAAAGAGAATTGACTGCTTAAAATTATCACAATCTTCTGCACTTGTTCAGACACACACAAGTCAGTGTTTTATTTTTTATTTTTATTTGTTTTTAAATATTAATTATTATTTTTGAACATCAAAAATTTTCTCTCAAAGGTCGATATCCAAGTGAAAAAATTAAAGACAATAAAGCTCAATATGCTTGGAAGAGTAGTATCGATTTTCATTTGGACAAGAAATATTATGTTTTTAAATATTTTTGGGAGCAAAATTATTTTATCACAAGTGGTTTGAAATTTGGTGGTGACTTTTTAGTTTATCCAGGTTCTTCTTCAATGTGATTCATAATTTTTTTTAAATTTCAACTTGAGAAATTTAAAGTTTGTTTGATGCCTGTATGGTTTCTGTCTATCGTGTCATTAACTTATTCCCTGCTTCACAATTATTTAACATGCTTCCTGTTTTAGTTGAATTTTATTAATTTTGTTGAATGATTGCAAGTTGAGATTGATATTGAGATGAACATACACACACACTCACACATACACACAGGAGACCCATCAAGGTACCACAGTTTTTACATTGTGTTGTGTGTACAGCATGATGAAGCCATAAATCTTCTCCAGTTGATAAGGATGGGCAGGCAGGCCACAACAGTCAAGAAGACATTTGTCTTGGCTTCTGTTGATTTCAATAATACTTATAATGTAAATTGTGTTTCTATACAATGGCCAAAAGCATAACTTTTTTTGTGTTTGCTATTACATTGCCATTTTTCATTAGGCAGGTATCTTCTGCAATCTATTGGCTTAAGTTATCATAGTGTGATTATCTGTCAATAAACTGGTAGTATTCTGCTTTATTTTTGAAATTCTTTTACTGCTGATGCGATTTATATAACTTGTAAAAAATTAATTTTTCATGCCAATTTTTTTTTAGAAATATGAAACTTATGAGATAAATAATACTTAGATTGAGTCTGCATTTTCCTGCTCAGATCCGTTTTCATGGAAATTTTTACCTGTTTCTCACACTTCTAAATCATTTTCATTATTTAGGCGGGGTCTCAAAACTTTCCTGTTAAAAATTTTGACTGGCTGGCTGGCTGACTGACCGACCGACCGACCGACTGATTGATTAATTGCTTGATTATTTTATGATTTGTAATCGGTTTCATCGCTTGGTTTTGCAGTTGCTTGATACTTTTTCTATGCAATGTTTTATAGATTGTTTGATTTGTTATTGATATTTTGAATAATTTTTTATTTGGTTATTTGATCGCCAGTTTGATTGCCTGATTGATTGTTTTGCTATAATGATTAGTTTGTTTAAATTTTATTAGACTGAATGAAATGATTTTTTTTTATTTTATTTGGTTCGTTTATTTATTTATATCTAACGTTTTCAATGTTTTACTCGTTTAATCTTTATGAAGGCATTTTATTTCTGGTTCATACTGTATTGTTTCCCACATTTTTAATGTCTTTATGTCATATTATCATTTTCATCTAGTTCATTTAAAATTTGTATAGTTGTCTTATACGTGATGTGTGTAAATATTTGTGTTTGTATGCTTATCTTGAATGTTTGTATGTACCCATGCCTGCAGATAAATTCTGATATCGAATTGCCATCCGACTTTATATTTTGTATTCTGTCATATGTTCATGTTCTTTTTTTATTTAGTTTACCACTTGGTGATTGGTTGTTCTGCCTGCCTAGGTGGGGAAGCTGCAAAAGTCATGTAAATTGCGCTATTCAAAAATTAACGGATTGCTTGAAAAATGTAAGAACTCGCCTATGTGACCTACTTGAATCTAATTGGCTGCTCTCGTAAATGCCATTTTCAGTGTTTCCGAAAATCGTTTGAGGGTTCGTCTAAAATTTGTTTGAGGAGGAAAAATTCGGCGTGGAAGGTTCAAAAATGTTTTCAAATTATTTTTTTTGACTAATTAATTCTCTACTTTCATTTTACAACATTTAAATTTCATAAGAACTTTTTGTACGAGTGCCGGTCATGGTATTGCGTCGGCCGCGTTGTCTGACCAATTTTCTGCTTAAATTTTTTCACAAACTTTTAATATTTCGGTTTCATAAATTTTTTTTTGTTTCAGTTCTGCAAAAAGCAGCGAAAATGGCCTTACAAGCATCAGGTTACCACGTGAATGAATGTGCTACTGTGCATCTTTAATTTGTTTTTTTTATTTTATTACCTCTGCTGTGTTGTGCTGTGGAATTGCAGTTTTCTCTTCTTACGGTTTTTTATTTTTGCAAAAATGAAATTTACTGTTCGCTTCAGATGCCCAAATTGCCCAAATTCGCAAAGAGGTGTGGAACAATCTTTATGATAAAGATGAGTTGATCAGCCCCACTTTGCCATACAAACTTGTTCCTATTTTCAAGGTTAGTCTCTCTACCAAACCTTGTAAAATATTTAAAAATTTTAATTCTTCTGGTAACAATTTCATAAAATTTATTATTGTAGGGTATTGATGCTGCAATTGAAAAGCTGCTCGAGTTGGATTTGATAAAGAAGACAGACAAGTTGCTTCTCAGCATGGAGAAGTTGTTGAAGGATGTTCGTCTTAGAATTTTGCAGGTCTGCATCTTTTTCTATTTTGTTTGCTCTACTTGACTTCCCTCTTAATAGTTCCTCAGAGAAAAGTTTTAATTTGTATGGAAAATTTTTAAATTCATCAATTGATCAGGAGAAGTCTGTAATGTATGTGACAACATACAAGTCATCAATGTCGACAGTGTGCAAAGTGGATGCTCCTGAGAAAGCCAACTCTCGTTATCTTAGACAGTGCTCCAATTTGGTCAGTCTGTGATGTTGTCTTGATGTAGTTTGTTTTTCATCTGCGCACTCATGGTTTTGTTTTTTATTCTCTGAATTTGATGTTGTCTCAATGTTATTTGCTGTTCATTCTCAATCTATGTGATGAAAATGTGTTTATTGAGTATCAAGTAAATAATTTCAAAACATTTTATGCATTTTGTTCACAAAATTCGTTGTAAATATCAATTGAACTGTAAACTCTAAAGATAATGGGAGATAGGATTCATCACATAGCAGCCGGGGAAGTGAAATTTGATGTTTTGCTGGTTTCCTCCGTTGCCGTGTCTGAGTCAGGTAAGTGACTGAAATAATGAATAAGTAAATGAATGAATAAGTGTGCTAGTTAATGTATGAAAGATGATAACCATTGTTTTAGAAGATTTTTTGTTTCATTTATTTCTTATTATAGAAATAAGCAAAAATGTTTCAAATTTCATTCTCTCTTCTAAAAAATGTAGTATGCTTTCCTTCTTTTACACAACAATGATATTCATATTTTATAATATTTCATGTAGCAGTGCAACATCATGTTGCTAATAGTGACCCATCCTTCCTTCTTCTACCTAGTAACATGATCAATAATAGATTGATCAATTTATAATAGTTACATAGCTACTGATCTTGTTTGTTTCTTATCACAGGAGTTGCTTTTGTATCAATTTCAATATACATCATGCCGTGACCATCCTTGTTATTATTAATCATCATACATCATATTATCACTTCCAAAGTTACCACAATTGTTTGTCATCCTAATTGATGGTATTGTTTTCATTATTTTTATCTTAAGGCTCTTGTTAGAAGCATAGCTAATTTTTATGTGTGTTTTATGTTATTGTGAGTGTGTGTGTAAATGTTTATTTTCATTATTGGTCTCATATCACCTATGTGTGATATGGCTAATCAACACAAACATCATTAACAGTCTTTAAATTTATTTTGCTGAATTTGTTTGTGTGTCTCTGTCTGTATTTTTATGTTAGAAGGTTTTGTATGCTTCTTCATTTTGATGTATCTTTTTTTCTGTGTTAGAATGTTTATTTACTCAAAGAATACTATCTGTGAATGGATGTATGAGTAGGTGTGTGTGTGTGTGTGTGTGTGTGTGTGTGTGTGTGTGTGTGTGTGTGTGTGTGCGCGCTAGTGTCTTGATGTTATTATTGTTAGGTTACTAATGTTATGTTCTGCAATGCATAGGTGTTTTGTATCAGTTGAAATAACAAATAATCTGCATTCTTTGAATTCCTCTCATGCTTAGATGGATTGATGGATGAAGAATAAATTTATTCATTCTTATTAACATTTTTTTCCTTTCTGTTTCATTTGTGCTATTTCTATGATAATATTCTTGTTATTACTTACTATTTTGTTGCTACTATTGTTTTGGATGTTTTGCTTGAGTTTATTTATTCTTTCACATTTTTATAGATATTTTTCTTTGTTAAAGATGTTATGAGTTTTCATCATCACTATCCCCATCGTCATCTTCATCGTCACTACCATAAAAGGACAGAGAACCTGCAAGGATGACATACTTGGAGAGTTGGAGTTTGCCATCCTATCATCGCTTGGATTTGTGACTGATGATACAGTGGTGGTGACGTTGGTGCACGATTGTCAGGTTTTCAGTAAGCTACCTGAAAGCAAGGGACCACATGATCTGCCTGTGGATTTCATTGTTACTCCTACTAGGGTTCGTCTGCTTGCTTGATTACTTTAATCTGTTTTTCAGTTGTTCCAGAATTAAACTTTAATGTTTAAACTGGTGAAAAAACAGGTGATCCAATGCCCAAAATCAAGCAAGAAGACCGAGATATGCTGGTCGATGGTGGCAGAGAGTCAAATGGACAAATTGTTCATTTTGAAGAGTTTACGTTACAATCAGTGGAAAAGTGGTAAGGATGTTCGCCTCATGGGAGAAACAGAAAATCCGACAACCCTTGAGGAGGCAGTTGCCATGGAAACCAACAATGGGGCAGGTGGAATGGGGAGGAGGCAGCAGCCGAGAGGTCGCAGGATCAGCTACAGCGACAGGAAGGTCCGTCTGGTTGCTACTGCTTCTTCTTCTTCTTGCTGCATTCTTTATATTTTGTTTCATTTCATTTTGTATTCATTACTGTATGTTTTGGATCAAGCAATACAAATCTTTTCTCAATTTGTAATTGTGAAGGATCAGAAGAAAATGGAACGTAAACGAAAAACTTCAACAAAAGAGAATGGTGACCTGGATGGAGGGAATGAGCAACAACAGCAGATGAACAGGAGGCAGGGAGGGGGTGGCTTCAGGAGAGGTGCGAGAAGATTCTTTGGCAGGCAGAGGAGGTTTGTACTTTTTTCACGCTCATTCATTTTTTTTTTCTCTCCATCTTCAGTTTTTCTATTTCATTATATTTCAAAATATCAGGAGGGGGTACAACTCATATCGTGGTGGTGGTGGTGGTGGTGAGAACTTCAAGCCCGCCATATATGTTGGGGAACTGCCAAAAGAGTGGACAGCCGATGAATTTTCTGATTTCCTGTCCAAAAAGGATGTGAAGGCGGCCAGTGTTGTTAAAAAGAATGAAATGACTCATGCATTTGCAATCTTTGATAACCTTGAGGACGTCAACAACTGTCTCAAACATCTGGATGGTCTGACCTTGGAGGACAGACCTCTGAAGGTCTTTATTTGGTTTATTAATTCTACGGTTCAGTGTTTGTTATCTTTTGTTTTTTGCCAGATAAAATGGTTAAGTAGGATGTTAGTGGATGTTGTGCAAGCAATTTATTAATTTGTAGTGACTGTATTGGAGATGAAATGTTTGACACGGACAGGTGGAGATATCGAGGCAGACGGCCAGATTGCAGAAGAGCACAGCCGGTGGAGACCATCCCAAGGAGAATGGTGCCTAGAAATTAGTGAATGGAGTTATCAGGGATTGCCTGCCCGTCAACCAACCATCAGTCAGATTGTGTCGTTCAGTTGTATGCACGCACGTGTGCATAACTTTTTGCTATTCAGTTGTGTTTCAATTATAATGACGATGCGATAATTTTCATTTTGAGTTAATTGATTATTTTATCAATTAACTGGTTATGCAAATTATCCTGTGATATATGAATGATGATGATGATGATAAAAATAACCTGATTGTGAGTTAGTTGTGCACGTAGAGTTGCATATGATTGAATTTAATGTGTCTGTCTGATTTGGTGCTTTGAATTTGGTCGGTTAACTGGATGGGCGTAAGAGGGCGTCCGTTGTAGTGCTAAATTATAGTAATAATAATAATTTTAATAATTGGAAGTATGACAAATGATTTATTTTATAGTACGGAATAGATGAATGTAACAAAAGTTGCTACTAGCCATTGCGAGTGTGTGTGAGGTTTTTGACTGAGTATGCATCTAAGTAAACTTATGGCGAGTTTGGAATGTATTTTATTTTGAGTTTAAAAGGGTGTAAGTAAGAACAAATGTGTCGAAGTTAAGAATAAAATAACAATAATTGAAGGAGATTAATTACATTGCGTTAGTTGGGAAAATTGTTAACATTTGTATTAAAAGCGGTTTTATCAGTAAAAAGAATAAAATAAGGGAAGTTATAAACGAATAAATGATCAATTACTTAATGAAGGAATATTGATTCATTGCATTGTTTGCCATGCATTTGTAACAAAATTGATCGCAATTTCATTTTGCATCTGATCATTAAGAAGCATCGGCATCTTTTTATTTAATTTATATTTATTATTATTCTAATTGTATTTGTGTTGAATATCATTTTATGGTGTCCTAATTTGTTTTTTATTATGCAGTTAAGTTATTTGCTTACTTTTTAATTTAAGATTTTTTTCAAGTACAAATTTCAGTTATTGCTTTCGAGTAATTGATGACTGCTGTTTGTGGCTTGTTGAAATAAGTAGTACGTAATTTAAGTGAAGAGATTCTATATAACATCCTTTATTTTATATTTATTATTTTATTTGTAAACTAAAATTTTTTTTTCATAATTATTGTTTCTTAATTACCTTTTGAATGTTTTTTATTGTATTACCTGGAGGTTCAATAACAAATTTATGATTCTCAAATTTTTTCGTTTCAATTTTAAAAATTTTCTATTCATTTCATCTGAGACATGTCATGGTTTAGTAAATACCAGCATTAAGTTAATAATTATCATCTGTAACAAGAATGATGCTGTTACAACATCCTAATATATTAAATTTTTATTTGGGAAAATGTTTATTAAAAGTATTAAAATCGTTATTTTGTATGCAATTTGATAGCAATCGTTCGTTCTGTTGAATTATTATTATTTTGAAATAAATAAAATTATATTGTTAGTCATCATAATAACATGTACAGCTGACGCTTAATGTTGGCTACTTGCTACCGAAGTAAGTCTGTATGCATGTGTGAGAGTTATTTAGAAATCTTATGAATTGAGTTAAATGTTATATATCATCACTTCTGCTATGCTAAAAATAATATCATATTTTTTAATTTACTCGTCAGAAAATTGTCTTTATTTTATTTATTAATCATTAATCGTTTTATTTTTAAATTAATTTATTTGGATTGCAAATATGTACGTGGGACGTGCGTGTTGTTCATTATCTTCAAATTTGTAGGTTCTTTTTCGTAATGATTGTAATAGTCCTTTTTATGATGTTTTCTATGTTAAGTTTATATTTAATTCAAGTGACCTTACGTAACTAATGTTAGCCAGCTGCTATAAATCAATGATCACTTACCGGCTTTTGTTATCATTTTAAATTAAGGATGAAATGAAAGGTTTATATGTTCTAAAAGGGATTAAATTAAGTTGTTTAATTTGAAGCAAATGTACGATGTTGATGTTTTTTATGGCGTGTTGCTATTGCATGTTCAGTTGTCATGCAATGGGGATGGCAATGTAATGATTGTGATCATCATTTTCTTATAACGGTACGCGTGTCTGTTTAGTTCAATAGGAGTTTCAATTTCACCATTCTTTTCTTTCTCGTTTTAAGTTGCTTGAATGAATTTTTTCATGTTATGCTTCTCAATTGTCGAAGTACTAATAAAATTTGTTTCTTTTTATTGGTGGGTTCATTCATTATTGGGGGGTGTTCAGTTCACTTATTTATTTTACCATCTGAGTGGCAGTCGTATAATGCAGGGCCAATGCTAGTAAGGTGTGCCGTAAAAAAGAGGATTGAAATGAACTTTGATTAAATTACGGCGTTGATTTGTTAGTAAAAACAGTCGCCGGTTGTAAAATCATTATTCCGTGTTAAATTTACGAGCGAGGTTGATCTGTTCGTGCCGTATATAAAAACGCATCCTTCACATTTCAAAACAGTTCACATTTAAACAGTTGTGCGAGCGCAACTTTTAAACTGATTCAATTTATTTTAATTCATAGCGTAATTATTTTAAATTATAAATTTATTTTGGTTTTTATGCGATTTGGTTGAATAGATTTTGAATGTCCGAATCGATGTCGTTGTTGTCACCTACGGGTGCTAATCGCTACCTGAGGTGGATCTGCTCAAACGATCCAGAGAAGCTGACGAGTTTGTGTTTGATGCATTTGAGCTTCCTACTTGATTTGCCAGATAATGAACTTGAAATCCTTGCCAACACCGAGAAAAACAAGGATCACCAGGATTCTTGCAAGGCAGAGAAGAGATTTTTTAGAGGGATAACTCGCAAGTTTACAAAAGGTAAGTTATATTTTTATTTTTTATATCATAATTTTATTTATGTTTATTATTTATTTTATTAGTTTATCTTTTATATGTTATAATAATAATTATATAGCACTAGAATATTCATGTTAAAATATATGCTAGATTAGCAAGCAAGGGGGTGAAATATTTATTAATGATTAATTAATATTGAATAATTTAGTATTTTATTTTGTTTATTATAGATTTGAGACTAATTTCATTTTTGCCTAGTAAATAATATATAAACTAAACCATTTATTTAAAATATTTACATAGATAACAAAGTGAAAAGTGGTTCCTGTTTTGGATGTCCACTAACAACAGATGTCCTCAAACTCATCAAGCCACTTTTTGAGCATCTCAACTGTGATCAAAGTAATTTATTTTCCTACCATCCTAGTTTATTACATATTTATTTCTTTGCGATTGAGTTTTAATATATTACATTAATTTTGCTAGAATGAAAACAGTGTAAATTCCATATTCATTTACTTTCAACTGACTTTCACAATATTTTTTCAAATTTTTTCAGACTTAACAGAGGGAATTTTCAGGAAAACAGGAAACCTTTCTAGACAGAAAGTGCTGAGGACATATCTGGATGAGGGTGTAGACATAAGAAATGAGTTGGCATTAAATTCATACACATCTCATGACTGCGCCAATCTTTTAAAATCATTTCTTGGGGAACTTCCAGAACCTTTGTTGGCTGAAAGTAACTTCTTCGCATACTGCCAACTTGATGGTAATTATTTAAAAAATTTTATTAAATTTTATTTAACTTTATTTTTATATTTGTTTTAAAAATGTTTCAACTAATGTAATAATAATTAGGACATGTTTATAAACAGGTATTTTTAACGAATCAAAGAAACTGGAGTGCATACAGTTGCTGATGAGGTTGATACCGAATGAAAACCTCAAACTCTTCAAAATGCTGATCAACCTGATGGTCTCAATATGCAAGAAGGATGCAACACTCATGTCCCATGACAGCTTGGCTACAATATTTGTACCTCATCTACTTGTACCAAAAAATGTTGGCAACTATTCTGTTTTTATAAGCATTTATTTGATCAATTGTATTGTTAAATTATCATTCATTTAAACAAATAGTTTTTCATAAAAATATTTCAAATACTTTCACTGCAGATGAATGCCAAGGAATTGTTCCAAAAGCTTCCAGCACTGACTGAAACAATTTCTTTCATGATCAGAAGTAATGAAGCCATCTTCAACATACCCGATAATCTGAGGTCAGACATCATGCAGTTGCATAGAAAGTTCTTAAGCAAGCGTGCCTCTCTAGGTGATGAACTAACTAAGACATCATCGTCGTCGTCATCTGCAACATCGTCTGCAACATCGTCTGTAACTTCAACATCATCATCTGCATTCACGAAATTAAAAAAGGCTTACAAACTTGGTAACTTCTCGCCATCTCGATGTCTTCAAAAGAGGAAGGTGGGTTGTTTGAATGATCTGTCTGATGGCAATCCGCTTAAAATTAGCATTTTTAATAAAATATAACAACATTAATTCATGCTAAAAATGATAAATTATTTCTATTCATTTGACAGTCTTTAGAGAAAGAGAACCTTTCAATCTTAGCCAGCATCAATCTAAGCATAGACATCAGGAAGAATGACAAAAAGCACAGCAACACCGGCAACACCAGCTGTAGTAGTGACGAGATTACAACAACCATCTCATTCACAGACAAGCAAGCTTGCCTGACTGCTTCCAAAGAAACGGACACGAACAAAGCGCTAACAGAACTATATGACTACATCAGTAGTCTGCCGAAGAATAACAAGAGAAAATTAATGAAACAGGTTAGAATAGAATGTGATGGTGAAGTAGATGTCATCATAATGATGTGATGGTGAATGTTTTTGTGTGGGCGATGCGTGATTATTAATACATATGATGTTTTGTTTGCTCTGCATTAGTTAGCGTGAGATAGAAATAATACTAATTCTGTTTTAATATCAATCCAGGTAAACTCAAAAATGGCAAAAAAAGTTGTGAATCCATCATCTAGCGTCACGCCATCCTCGACTTCGTCAGCAGCCTCATCCTACATACAATCTCCTGCAAAGTTCAACAGATTCAAAAAATTTAAACCCACCAAAAACAAAATTTTCAAAATCAACAAAAGTTTTGACAACCTGACCAAAAGTTTCAACAATGATAAAAGCAACAACCACGATGCTGATGATGACGTCTTCGTTGATGATGATGACGTTGGCTGCAGGACAGATGATGTTGACGACGACGATGATGTCGACGCCGATAAGGATGTGAGTTTTGAAAGATATCAACAGTATGAAGTTCTCACCCCTTACAGAAAATCATGGCTGGTCAGTATGCAACGACTCAATTATTACTACCTCATTATTACATTCAAATTACTTATTTTAAACAACATCACACCGAATTACATTGATCAAATTAGTAAAAAATAATTATTGTTTACTCTCCAACAGAGGAACCCAGACTTGAAGGCTCACGTGGTCGACTGCAACGATTTCGTCATTGGAGAAGGTGCATCCGTCAATCTCAGCTGCAACGCATCACTGATTCTCCCGCCCCCCTAACTTACGTCCTCCTAACTAATCATTTCCATTACCTAATTGCTTGATATCTTCTTTTTGTTTTTGTTATTTTTTTGTGATCATTTCATATGATTATTTTATTCTTATTGTAATTACAAAAAAAACACTCTTTTAAGTTATATGAAATTGATAAATATGTTGGAATGAGCTGACACCAAGACATCAAAATAATCACAAAGGCTTGAATAAGTACAATGATAATGCATATTTTCTTTTTATTTATTACTAACTAACTAAAGAACCAACTTGCGGCTCATGGCATAATATACAACTAACAACATGTGCAGCAGCGAGAAAGCATCTACTTTACTTTATCTTATAATTTATACTGGCAGCATTGCTTAGTGACTTACGTTAAACAATTCTCAAAAGTATTTCATGTATTTGACAGGTCGGTCAGCATTCCAGTTATTTGATAATTGGTGATGTTATTAAGATGATCATTATACTTACGTTTTGTAAATAAACATTTTCACATAAGAATTTGTTTTGGTTCAAACATTATTTTATTTGTTTGTTTCATTTTATCACTTGTTCAATCATCCCTAAATTGAACGAAAATGTTCAATTGAAATACTTTTTGGTTTGTTAATGAAAGACTAAAAAATGATTTTCACTATTTAAGATTTAAATTATTATATAAATAGGGTTATTCTGCATATGTAAAAACAAGAGGTTCTGTCGAATTATCTGCAACCAATAAAAATTTAGAGTTGCCACTGATTCCAGATGAGAGCCAATTGAATGATTCTGAGTGATTCATCTGCCACAATGGTGTTCTCTCATTGGTTGATTGAGAACGGTTGCGTGAATTGTGATTGGCTGTCAAGTGATTACCATTCGTTCTTGAGTAATCAATGTTCTGACTGATGTTGTTAAGTTCCCACAGGCAGAGCAGATTATCGTTGCCAGCTGATAACAAGAGATTTTCTGCAAATCTCGGAAAGTGAACCTGAAGATTAAATGGCTCATCAATTTTTCATCCAATGAACTAACAATTCATAATAAAATCAGTATGATTCAATACATTACATAAAAATTAAATATTCGGTAAATTAGATACAAATCATTGAACATGAAACAACTTACATTTGCAAAAACAGAAAAAACAGTGCAGATACATTGAAACAAAAGAGAATGAACCTGAGCCACTCCTCTATGATGTTTTCTCAAAGTTTTCACATGTCTCAAAATTTTCTTACTGCCATCAAACACTTGAACTAATGCATTCTCCGTTCCACAAGCTACAAGGGAACCTGAGCAATTAACAGATAAGCTATGAATGAAAGGTGGATTCACAAGATAATTTTCTTCATCATCTGGTTGTGCTCCAACCTGTAAAATAACAAATTAACATTTTTCAAAACAAGTTTATTTCAAATTTAATTTGTTAAATAGTCTAAAGTTAATAACCTCTTGCATATTTAAGATGCAAAAACTTTTAGATTTCAAGTATTCCCAATGGATGAGCTTCTGATCAAAACTGCAACTCAACAACTCTGCAGCCCTGTTGGGTCTGAATGAAACTCCCGAACATATGTTTTCATGATTTCTTAGTGTCTTCATTAATTTGTTTGCTCTGTGAAAGTTTTTCAGATAAACTTTTATTACTTTTAAATTAAATCTTAAATGAAACCAACATAAGAACAGCCTTAATACTAACATTCAATCATTTGAATTGAAAAGATACAACAGTAAAATAAATTATTTTTACAGTCTAGTATCTGTACAAGCTAATAGTTATAATATTCTATCTTCATAATTTTTAAAATATAAATGTGACATGATTGATAATAATTAATAAATGATGTAACAACAATAAAAAATGACCTCAAATCAAAAACTTTAATGTTTCCAGAATCTTCGGCGGCCGCTAAATGTGATTCCTCGCCATTCAGTGAGATTTCATTGATTTCATCTTCGGCAAAACTCAGCTCCTGCAGCGGTTTATCTAAATATTTCAAATCGTAGACAATCACTTTGTGACTAGCTGATACAAAAACTTGTTCGGGATTTTTAACGGAACATTTGATGCACATAATGTCATCATTCTCCCAAACAGATAACCGCAGTTTTTTGACTAATCTTCCATCGGTTGCCGACCAGAAACATACTTCACCTAATTCACTTCCGCTTATGAATTCATTGGCATTATTATCATTATTTTGAGTGCATGCGATGCATGTGACGGTCTGATTGTGTCCATTTTTTAATGTTTGAGATAGAAACATAACTCGCCCGTCTGCTGGTGTACCTGAATTTCAACACGGACCGAACGAAAAAATACACGATGCATCTTACACGGGACCATAAAAAATATAACCACAGAACTATGAACATTTTAATAATATAAAGCGATAACATTAAAAGTAAACTTAACGTCCATTACACGTAATTTGTCATGCCAGAGCCGCAAAGTAAGTTTTTCACGGCTAATTAATCTCCATTTAATATTAAACAGAGCAGAAACAAATGGACAATTGTGAAGATGGCGCAGCATGGAATGAAGTCATTCATTTCGTAAACCGCGACTTTGTCGATCCGTCAAACTTTCTTCAGAAGCTGGATGCGGTGGAAAAAACATTACAAGATGATAGAAATCATCTGGAGAAGCAGGTAGGTTGATAATGATAGAAGATATCTCTTCATTTCTTTAGCCTCTTTAAAACTCTGTCTCGTCATTAAAATATTGATTTAAAAAGTGTTTTAATTCAATGCAAATTTATTGTTTAAGCTTAATCTGATAGAAACTAGAAATGCGGATAGAGAGTCGTACACGGAAGATGTTCTCCAGGAACTGACCACTGATGCCAGGACACTCATTTCTGAGATTGATGCTGTCTGCGAAGGGACTTCTAGTCATCTGACAATTTATGAAAGAGAAATTACAGACATTAAAACGACTGTTACTAACATTGAAGACATTGATAAGTGCATCAAGTATTTGGAGTTTATAAATCATCTGGAAGATGAGAGGTCAGGTGATGTTATCTATTTTAGTAGTTTTTGGGGTAGAATTCTAATGCTTCTAAAACTTTTTAATGTATAGACAGAAAGTTTTTAATATATAATTATTTTTTTCCAAGTTTGAAATTAAAAAATTTCTAAATATAATTTTATATACTTTTCAGTTCATTCATTCAATCGTCTATGCTCATTGAAAACATGGACCAATCAGTGAGAAGGTTTGCAAACTTGGTAAATTTATTACAAAAGATCAAAGACACTAAATGCAAACATTTGAAAGATTATACTGAATCCATTGTTATATACTGGTACAACATGTTCCTATCCAAATTTTCAAAGTAACCATTCAATTCATAAATATTAAATGCTCAATTCAATTAATTTCATTTCATGTTTTTGTTACATTTCATCATCGTTGATCACGATAATGTTTGAATGACTCTAGAGAGATGGAGTCAGTGATGCAGTCATTTGGCTGGCCAGTCACATCGTCCTCAACCAACTCAAAAGCACTGAAAAAGCAGAATGGAATGACAACAAACACAACAACATCATCAACAACACCATCAACAAAAACTGCAGAACAACAGCACATCAACAAGTTTCATCACCTCATCAAACTGCTTATGAACATTCAGCTTCCGTCTGTTTTTCCTTATTTTTCTTATTAATTACTCAACAATTTTTTTGGCCTTTATCTATTTTAAACTTTAATTTAGTTCAAAAGTATGAATTTATTGAAAAATTATGAAGGTCAAAATTTTAATCAAATGTAAAGGTAAATAATATCTTGCTTTTGATTTTATTTTGTTTGCATTTCCTCATTCATTAATAAATTTATAAAAAGTTTTTTCAATTTAACTCAGGAGAAGTTGTTCAGAAAAAGCTGAGCAAGTATTTCAGTGTAAAACTAAACACAGCATCAGCCTACCCATTCAGTTCTTCTTGCAACCATTCCATAAAAGATTTAATTTTCATTTCTATGGTCACAAAAAAACTAACAGCATTGAAAAGGTTAATTAATATTAATAATTATTATCATAATTACGGCCTAATTACGTGATAATTATGTCATAATTATTTTATTATGACAGCCGGAATGGTACTTCACTCAGTTGAGTATGTGGTTGAATGATCAGAAAGATTTCGTCACCAGCAAGTTGCAACATTACTTTGATGCTGCTGGCTACCAACATATTGATGTCTTGGTCTGTTCTCTTCTTCTTGTCAATGTGATATCATCATAATCACGACAATCATCATCGTTATCATCTCAATAATCATCATCGTCATTGCCACAATAAATTATATCACCACATCATCATTCTTAGTCCCAGTTTGCCGAAGGGCTGGTCTGCCTAGCTTCAGACAAACTGCATAAAGACTTGAATTCACTTTTAAATGACAAGTCCCTAGCTGATAATGACCAGCTGTTTGCACATCACGTTGATGAGGCGCTTAATTTTAACAATGAAATGCAGACTCTACTCTCTTATTCACTATCTTTTTCTGGAATCCTTGAAGTTTTGGTTGAAAAGGCAATATTTTGTAAATGGATTGCCATTGAGAAATCATGTTGGTTGTTTTTATAACTGTAGAATTATTTTTTTCTAATCAAGTGCTACATAAGTTATTCAATTATAAGGTATTTAAACTCAACACATCCCTCCCTGATCACGTACAACCTATCAGATGCTCTTCGAAAGATGGACGCCATGATGGAGATGACTGATGCGTGGCTAATGATGGTCAATGGGGAGGTCGACGATTGCAAGGTTCCACATTTCGCCGAACTGTTCCTCGTTCTCCTGGTCACTATTCATGGTAGGTCGCCCTTTCATTGGTTGGCTAAAGAAAATCGTATTATTTTATGTTGATGAAAACCAAAAGTTTGACTCTGCCACTGACCAATCAACAGACAGATACCAACATCTACCTGACATTGATAGCCAATTGGAATTTAGCAAACTTCAGTTGGATCTCATTGATGATTTTAGGATTCGTCTGGTTCACTTGAGGAAACAACTAACCTCAGTGACGTCATCGTCGTCTGCAACTTTCTTCCAACATCAACAGCAACATCACGTCATCGAAAACCCCAAATACGCGGCCATCTTGAATACAGTTACTTATTTTTGTGATGTTTTTAAGAGATGGACCAACGAACCTGTTTGTATTCTTCTTTTTATACTTTCTTTCGTTTCAATTACACCATTTGAGATTTAACTGTTGTCATTTCATCATTTTCATCATTTTGTTTAACCATCTTCAACACCATTTTAAACATCATGGTAGTAACAATAACCATCATCATCGTCATAACAGCTATTTATAAAGTTGAATTTTCATAAGAAGAAAATAGAGAAAAGGATGGACAGAGAAAAAATGGGATTGGTTGAGAAAATGATTTCAAAGCAGGTATCTTCTTGTTTGTGGCTGGCTATTTATTGGAACACGCTGTGATTTTCATCAATATATATATACATATACATGTATGTATATATATATACACACATGTATGTATATATATATATATATATATGAGTATTGATATATATGAATAATCATGAATGGTTTTTCGTTGCTTCAGGGCCAGGTTAAGCTTCTACTGGGCTTTTATTTTTTTGTATTGCAATGTTATTCAGTTTTTCTGATAACAATTCTCTCAATTTTCACATCAAGCAGAACGAGACCGACATAATGAATGCTGCCAACATTGATGATAATGCAGAAGAAGATGACGACGACGATGATGATGATGGTGACGGTGGTGTTGGTGATAATGACGAGACGATATTTGATGGAATGATGGAATTATACGAGGGGATGAAGAGAGATATGCTTGCAACTATTTTGAACTCAATCGTTGACGAGTTTAAGAATAACTCAAAACCATACATGAGAGACAAGTTTGTGTGTTCGCTTGTTGTACGTGTCTTCTACGTCTTCATGTGTGGCATGCTTACACGTGCGCGTGTGATTCATTTGCATGAATAGCTTATTTTTCTTCGTCATTATTACGAAGAACATCGCCTTATATACGACCTTGAACTTTTAAGATGGCTGGCTCTCCCCTCGCATAAAGAGTTCATCTCTTTGGCTCTCTCCAATTCGGCTTGTCACATGTTCAAAACGTTGAAAGTTCAACTCGACAGCATGGAAACTCTACTCAATAATTCTCTATTCAATGTTCTCTGGAGGGACGTTGCTGACTTGCTGGATAAGTTCATCTATGAAAATGTTTGTCTTTCTTTAGGAGTGCCTATTTTTAGAGTTGTACTTTTGCTTCTAATTTATGGCATATCTCAATGATTTATCTATAAACATATTAAGGACTATATTTAAAAGTTTCTTGTGTGTTTTTATTTGAGGTGTATGATGATATGTCTGAAATGAGATATTCGTCGTTATAAATTGATTATATATTGATTGATCTATAAATAGATTATATGTGTCAATCACTTCAATGAGGGAGGAGCTATGCAGTTGAATTTTGACATGACCCGAAATCTCTTCCCCCTGTTCTCAAGTTACACAAACAAACCTGAAAATCATTTCAAATGGTTTTTTAATTTTAAATATCTATCTAATCTCAGTTATTAAAATAAAATGTTGAAGAAAATTTATTTAGATTAGCCTAAAGATTAATTTAAAGAATGATTCATCATCCTCAGTGTGAAAGAGGCCTGTGCAGTACTAATACTAACCACTGGGTCGGCTATGTTGATCAGGGATGTGTTGAAAAGGGCACTACATCCCTGCGAATCAAAGGTTGAGGTGTCAGACCCCATTGCAGCACTGCAGGATGTGGGTGTATTCAAGCTGGAGCCCGAACATGTGGAATATTTGCTGAGTTTGAGGATAGATCTGCCTCATTAGGACTGTTCATTATGTATTTAAAATGCCAATTATTAAATCAATTACATTCATCATCTAATTAACTTTACGGATACTCGGTTTATGAATCATTAATTTGTTAGCTTATTATTATTCACCATTTTATTATTATCAAGATTTACATAGAAAAATCTTTGAAACTAATTATACAAACAAGCACACATACATACACACTTATAGGAAACACGCACAAACAATACCCACATACATTGAAAAATCATACAGTTTATAATTCCAAGAATATCTTTAAGATTCAAAATTTTAATTGCTTCTCTTCAAAACAAACTTTTACTTAGCTGTATTTAACGTGTGGATTGGTACAGATATGATGTTAATGTATCCATACAAACACACACACACACACATATGTATGTGTTAGTGGGTATTGTCTTTGTATACTTACATTAGTGTCTTACGTTATTGTATATACTTTATTTCTTGTTATCATCGTGTTGGCTGTTTGTACATCCGTTTTCCTTTTTAAAAAGTTTAAAAACTCTTCACATCACAATCTGAAAGACTTCCAAATTGTCGAATATGGATTTAGTGATCTTCATTTATCAATTTTTGTTTTGTTGCAAATTGCTGGCAGGTTGGAGACATTCATTTGTATTTTATTTTATATTTTTAATGAAGCTTGTGAGTGTTGAAGTGTACTTCTTTAATTGCATAATCGAATTCCGTAAAAAATTGCCACCAAAGTGCAAAGTGAGATGAGTGCGTGCGGCATGAACAGGGCGAGCATCTTGGGATGTGATGTTTCTAGGAAGAAGATGCTGATGAAATGCACCTTTCAAGCACCTCTGCCGAATGAAGATATTAGATGGACCATCGTGTACAGTCGCGAGTCGTTATCTTTCTCTTCAAAAAATTGAATTATCTTTATTATCATCATATTAATTTTAAATATTTACGAGATTATTTTTTGAAATATTGTTAATTAAACATATGCAATCAGTTTTGCGTATTATGATCGCGAAGTTTTTGAATGTCCGAATCCGACGTTGAATTCATGCACATGGAGCAGACGATCAGGAAGAGATCGACACACGGACGATGTCGGCTACAGTTTCACTTTCTTCATTTTCGATAAACTCCTGCGTGAGTTCCTCAAAGGCAGCAAGTTTAAATTTAATACTGAAATCAGTGGTACGTGCTTGGTTTTCTACTTTTTATTTATTTTTTCAGAGATTTTGTTTCACTGTTCTTTTTGTTTTGTGTTTTTATTTTTTGTTAGTTGTTATTTGAATTTAAAAAGTATCATTTTATTTTACAAATGCAATACAATAAAATAGATAATTCATTTTTCTCACCTAATGTTTTATATATTTAAAATTTATTTAATGATTTATTCAAATGAAAATAAAATTTTAAATTTCAATTGATTTTTATTGTTTATTCACTTTAGTTTAAATTTTATTAACTCTATTTTCTTCATTGTAGACAGCATAAGAAATACAAATGCGTCAAAATTAGGTATTTATATTCATATCTTATTGTTTTCTATATTTTACAATATTAGTATAACTAATATTGTAGGTGGAAACAGATTTACTCTGACTTTTGTAAACAAATTTGTGCAGATTACGAGGCCTGTATATTAGGACACAAAGTTGTGGAACAGAGTGAACAACATATAATAGTCATCAATCTCAGTTGGATTGTGAGTTAATGTTTTTTAAATACTTTCATTATCATTATATAACATGCTTTTGTCAATTTATGTACCTTGTTTTTTCCTGTATATAATGCATTTTATCTTTGAGATACATTTACTCCATTCTATTAATATTAATGTTTTAAAAAAATTTGTAGGTTTTTCAAGAAAATGTATCAAGCCAGAGTATAATTCAAAGAAGATTGCTTCCTATAAATAATGGTGACCACAACAGTAATGAAAACAACTTGAATGTTGATGTGTTTGCAATGAAGTTGCACACAAGGGAGCACAAATTCATCCTGAAACACAATTCCTACTACACTTTTATCTTAAATATCACATTCAGTAATGCTAAGTCTCTGGTTGTTTTTCATCAGCTACAGACAAAAGGAAGTTGAGATCAAATTTTTGTGTCTCCATTTTGAATTTTACCAATCAATAAAATCTTTTTTAAATATTGATTTGTGGTTGCTGATTACATATTTATTCTGTATCTTTATTGCTTTAAAAAATTTAAATTGCTTGCTAAACATTACAACAAAAAAACATGACAGAACTTAAAACAACATTATTAAATATCACAAACAAGGTAATCACGAAGAATATGCCCCCACAAACCAACTAATTCTGTTATCTGAAAATGATGATTTGATTGCATTGCATTGGTCTGCTGTCGTTATCAAAGATTCTATTTATAGAATTTTTATCAGAGATAGATTAAAAGTATGATTGATTATAATTGTTGTCTAAGGTTTTATTGATCATTAATTAATAATTTATTATTTATAGAATGATATAATATTCATAGAAGACATCAAGAAGGATGTTGGTTATGAAGATGGTGATGGTGGAAATATAAAATCATTCAATAAATCTTTTTCCTTGAGACATCATCATCATCACAACTTCTCATTCCACTTAGCTGCCATCAGGTGTAGTGATGAAAAGAAGTTTGTTGATGATGATGACGGCGATGGTGACGATCACCATCGCCATTGTTTTTCCCAGGAAGTAACTGAGTTCTTGTGCAAGTTTGATCTCGACAGGAGTAAATATGACTCTTCCTATTAAATATTAAATAAGTTTTTTTAAATTTCGGTTTCATTGTTTGTATTATCTTTTGAAATATCCAGAAGTGGAAATATTTGATGACATGGTGCCAAATAGTGGCGAAAAATTGAAACATACGCCTAAACTCACAGCATCAAATTACTGCAAAGACTGCAATTTGAACCATTACATCATGAGATATTGCAGGTTGAATGAACGATATTGTGCAGAAGTTCCCATTTATAATGGTATACGTTTAAAATAAAAATGATTGTTAGTTTATTTATTTGCATATTTGTGAAGTATTTATATTGCCTGAATCTGTTTGTTATCTATTGATTAATGTTTCTTGACGGGATTTGATTTTTATGTTCTTTTATTTTTTCATCTCTTTCGGTTTTGTATTGTGTGTTTCTAAATAAGTATTTGTACTTGCAGTTGTAGGTGTACGTATTTGTATGTGACTGTTTGTATGTATAATACGCTCGTGAACCTCTGATGTTTATTAAATGCCAAATGAACGGGTGGAAATCCTAAAAGTTTGGTTCAGCACGGAAATGAGATAATTAATAAATTGACATTGAAAGATGGCGAGAATATGATGGAAGTAGTGTTATGATTTAATTTTTAATTAAATGGCTGATTTTATAAAGCATACAATTCGTAAATTTTAGTCATGGTTAACGCTTGGCGTTGATTTAACTCAGACGTTGTGATTCATATTGAAATTTTTGACAAATTCTTTATAACTTCACGAAAACTAGCGGCATCAAACCGAAAAAACTTTGAAGTGATCATCATCTACATAGTTATTGGTCTCGTATTGTCTGCTGCTGTCATATTTTCTGCTACCAAGTTTGTGTTTCTTGTTCCTATCAATTCGTTATTTTATCCTTACTCCTTTGTTTGTTTCTTTAATTTGTTAGTTTGTTCAGGTGTTTTCAGTTTTAAATTATTAACAGAGAAATTGATTATTTACTCACACCAATAAAATTGAATTTAAGACTAATAAGTCAAGTCTCGCGTCTTAAAAATTTTAAAAAGTGTTACTCCTAACTGAACATGCGTCAAAGAAATGATTGTTATAAATATCTAACTAAATCTCGACATACTAGATGGCGGAAAAGCAGAACCAAACGTATCAACATCAAAGTTCCTGCTGCTCAGGTGTTATTTTTCGTTCTTTCTATCTCATTGTCGCTCTCCCTCTCTCTCTCTCAGTCATTTTATTTTTCTCTCAATTCTATTTCTCTTTTTCAATTATTCGTTCTCACTCTTTTCCAGATTCCATATCACAAGTTTCATTGGTGTTGGTTATTGTTACCTAATATTCACTTGTTAATTTGCTAACATATAGTTGAGATTATTTATAGCACTGATTGTTATAATTTTTAATTTTTTTCCGGGCAGAACACGATGAAACCAGTCGATGTGTATGCAGACATATCGAGTCTTGGTATGTTCAAATCCACGTTCAGCCTCTACGAGAGAACAGGTAATGATGCCGTCATTGTAAAAAGTAACACCGCTAATGAAATATCAACTAAAAACAAAGAACTAAATAATTTTTCTGACGTCATGTCTAATTCAACTGACTATATGAGACCAACTTCCTTTTCGTCATCGTCGAGTAGCAATGAATCTGGATTGGGCAGTTTGATTAGGAACCATGAGAACGATAGTGAAGCTGGTAAGAACGAGCAGTCGAGTGGGGGTCAGAATTTTTCCTTCAGAAAATCAATTGCATGGTGCAATCCGAATTATAGAACAATAATCCCGTACGTGAGACACGACAGTCTCGATGGAACCCACCACAGTTCAATTCCTATCTCATCACTCAGTGGTAACCAGTTGTTAAGTGGCATGTACGGAGATGATAATTACTTCATGGCAAATTATAATGATGATAATAACAACGATGATGATAATAAGATAGATGGAGCCTTGATGACGAGAACGAATTAGAAGAATGCACTGAATGAAAAATATTTCTACGGCGGCAAAAATATTTACACCCAATCACAATAACTAATTAATAATGAGAAACCTATCATATTATATCAGCAGCTTTTTACGTTCAATAGTATAACTGTTAACACATTTTCTTTTTTTTATTGATACTACCCAAGAATGAAAACAAAAATGAATTTATATTTCAATGATTACGAAAAATAAAAAATTTCTTAATCAGGAATCTCACTAATTGTCTCACTAGATGCAACAGAATGTTATATGATGTACCTACATTTAATCTTCCTTACCTCACATAAATCATTTTACTATTTTTTTCAGCATACAAACTTCAAATGAAAATTTCAAATAATAATGAAGAAAAAACTCGCAAGATGTTTGATGCACCAAACAGAAGAAAATAAACCATCTAAACACGTAAAAATAGTTAACATGACAAGAAAATACAGATACGCTCGGCGACACAACAACGATGAAAGAAAAAGCAACAGACAAATAAATATAATATGCCCGTGAATGTACATTACTTGAAAATAAACTAAACACAAGAAAATTCTCAAGAACGTTTTTATTCATTCCTTTATGATTCACTGTTTGCCTATTTATTGCTAATTTCGAATAACCACCCTATAAAAACTTACAAACTAATATATTATAATAGTGATAATGTTAGTATTTACGATGCAACATCAGTGCAACAATAACCACACTCACCATTACAAGTTCCATCGGTTATAAATCTTGGCGCATTTGCGTCATTGAATTTTTTAAGTATTTTGAAACATTAATTGATTTGCGGATGTGTATATATATATATATATAAACATAAATATATAATCTGTGTATATACGGTCTGTATACAATTGATACAAACGCAAGTGAGTACAGATATATATGCATCCAGTAAAGACTTTTGAATACGATTACGAAAAATAAATTTCTATATGTTGATCTTCTGACATATTAACAACAGTTGTTAACTTTTTCAAACAGGATGACAGGTTATAATTTCTATTACAATTTTTTCATTTATTTTTCTCAGAGGGTGTTAACTTAAATTTTTTATAAAAACATAATTTTCAATCGATAACCAAGATCTGTTCGGTTCTAACTCACACCTAACACTAATCACATCCAACTGAATAACTAATTACACCCATCAAGTAACTAACAACTTTTCAAGCAACCAATCAAATTCTTCAGACTGATTCGTACCCTCTCTTGTGGTGGCGGCCAATGAGGTAGGCGACGAGGACGAGAACGATGAGGGCGCAGAGGGCAGCCCCAACGACGATTGGAATCAAGTTACTCACTGAATCTTGATCACAACGTTTCACTGAATGGGTGAAATATAAATGTTAAAGAACATTATGCAACATTTTATTGAGTGTAATAAGTGAAGCAAGATTCGTGCTTTCCATCACAACTCATTTTACTACTGCAGCTATAACGAACATTATAAGTAGCTATAATAAAATTAATTATGAAATGATGGTAAGAATAAAATAATAATGAAATCATTACTAACCAGCCTGGCTGAAAAAGATTTCAGAAACATTGACAAAAGCTTGATATTGTTCATTTATAGTTGTCAAATTCATCAGGCCCAATTTTTCGGATGAATTTGAATTGATGTTGAACACTCTCTGACTGAAACACATGTAACTTCCTAGCACCTTTACGTGCCCATCTTCCATTGCAAATGTAGTTTCTATTAGCAGGGGGAAAGATTAATACCAAGCTAAACTCAAATACTATAAATTCACATGTGATTTTATACTGTAAAACCCAACAATGCCATTGAAGATTTTAAAAAATATGTGATTGGAAGATAAAATGTCTTAAACAATAATGCTGAAACAGTGAATAAGTAATAATAAATTAGCACATTAAAGATAAATGATGAATAAATTGATAAGTTATCATAGAGTCAACCTCCATTAAGACTTTTTGCATCGGGAAATGGTTGATTGTTATGCTGGATGTCATACTTGATGCTTATGCTTTCCAAATTGTATTCCTTCAGCGTTGTGTTTTGTTTGAAAGTGAAATTCATAGACCAGTTGTTTAGGAATTTTAAAATCAACACTTGTGCATTGTTAACAACTGAACAATTTCCAGTAACTAATGTTCCATTTTTCTCGCCTGGTATGTCAACATAACCAAACAGGTCCTAAAAAATATTTTTCAAAAATTTTTAATTATAAAATTGAATAAAAATTATTTGATTCACTAAAATTTAGTAAGGAATGTTTTAAAAATAAAAAAAATCAGTCTTACTTTATCATCAGGGTTTTTATATTGAAATCCCAATCTCAACGCAGCCTTCACCATGATGCAGTAATTTCCATCCTGACTTTTCAGTGCATACAGATTAGTGATTGGGTCCTTGGATGGAGTGTAAGGGGTGGATGTTGTGGTGACTAGTGGCAATTTCGTTGAAGGTTTCGGATCACTGGTTGTTTCGTTGCCATTATCACCGGCCACCAATACTGTTAGTTCAATTTTTGATATTTACTTCTTTCTATTTCTATTACAGAAAAATTTATTAACAGAACCTAACTTAAGCTTTTAAATTTAGATTTAGACTGAACCACAAATGCCTTCACAAAACATTTTTTTTTAATTATTTTTTTAATATCATGAACTAATATAATGATGAATAATTATTAACAAAATTTAGTAAAAATTAAAGTTCATCAAAATATCAAATCAAAATGAACAACACCACACACTTTTGATGTTACCACTGACTATCTTATCACTAAAAATCACATTTTTAAAACTTAACCACTAAAAATTACAAACTAATTACATTACAGACAAATAATTCTTGGAAAAATTATATAAATTTACTTTAATATGACATGTTTTGTTTTTAAAGAATAATAAATAAATGAAGGAAGTGATGACTGATTGGTTGAGTTGTTGAGTGAGATTGACAACTGATTAATTGACAAATGAATGTGATTATTATTGTTGTTAATTGTTTGTGGAAACTAACCAACAAGGGCCACACAAATTGGAAAATATTGATGAAACATTTTTATATTTTTTTGACCGTGAAAATGAAATATTATGGACTAGTAACGCCTCTTCCAAATCATAAAACACCAAGTCCTTTATTAACCAGTATAGATGAAATGTGAAACTAGATAACAAATGTTATCGGATGAGTATTAAAAAAATTATGTAACGCTAAACATTTAAATTTATTTGGTATGCACTAAAGCCCATCGTCTTCACCGTTAGTGCCTTCACTGAATTCGCGAACTAAAACGAATTCAGCTATCAAATTAACAAATCATTGATAAGTCAACATGTTGAATAGATAAATTCAAATCATTTTTGACATTTCTTAATTGATGTTGTACTCTTCATTCATGAACTCAAGAGGATTTATCTTATCAACGGCACTATCTGCTTCTCCATCATCTACTGGTTGAAAAATAGATGGATATCCAAAATCCTTATCTTCGTGGTAATAGAAATTGCGATCAATTCTGCTGCCATCAAGCGAGTTAGCAGCAACACTCTTCGGCACCTCAACTTCGAGTATGTTGAACTTTGCTTCATCTTTATTGACGTAGTACTTGATCAAAACTTTTCTCATAACTTTATTATTGTCATTTTTATTGGCATCCTCATTTTTTGATTTCTCGCCAACCGCGTTTAACTCGAATTGTTTCGACTGATAATTCTTGAGAAGTTCTGCATATTGGCGCCTGTCGTTACATTTCTCAAGACTACACATGAAGATGGCGATCGTCTGAAACTTCCTTCCCGAATGAAACTCGATAACTTTCTTGTAGAAAGTCATGTTCTCTGAAAACTGCACAAAACACAGAGCTCTTGCCTGTTTGGTCTCGCCATAATCTAAAATACATGTATTAAATTGTTCATCACCTTCGGAAAGCATGCATTAAATTATTCATAGTTGATCAACCAAACCAAGAACTCTACCGTCCCTAGAAACAACAATAAATTATTAATAGAGCAGACAAACAGATAAAGCTACCGAAACAGAAGTGGAAGGCAAAATAAAAACAGGATATATTGATACACACACACACACACACACACGCCTGAAGAAACAAACCAGCAGTTTTCAGCATAATGGCACAGGTCTTGTTGTTGGTGCAGGCGGCTGTTCGAAGCTCATGGTGCTTCGACCAATCGCCTCGGTAACAAAACTTTTGCGAAGTTGCAACTAAACGTACGAGAGGAGTCATTGAAACAGCTACTATTATTATCATCGCTATCATCGTCATATTATTTGCAATTATATTGGCAGCTGGGTTTGTTCGCTTAGCCTACAATCTCAGCTACCAATAGACTCAATTAAATTGTGTATATAATTGGATTATAGTAATAATAATAAACATGTGACGTTCCTGCTTTACACGGTGCGACTGATCCATTCAATTCATATATATTATACAACACCAACCTAACCAACCAGCATCGATCATTCATCAGCGTTCACTGCTTTACTTTCGCTGTAAATTAAATTTAAAATCTGCTTCACCATCGCCGTCACCACCATCGTCACAAACGTCGCAATAGCAAATTAGCGAGATAATAACGATAAAATAACACGCATTAGCTTCAGATAAACAAAATTATGAGGAAAAAAGTAAGAAAGAGAAAGGGAAAGAAAGGGAGAGAGAGAGAGAGAGAGAGAGAGAGATGGGAGGAAATCATGACGTGTAAAACAAACAATTAGCATCACAGTAATCACAATTACGCTTCTCACTGGGAATAATAATTTACAGCAGTTCTAATTATTATCCCACAATATTTATCATTCATTCATTTATTTAATTAATTATAAATACTAATTAATATTCCATTAACTCATTCACTTGCTATCTCACCCATTCATTCTTCAAGAAACACTTTATCAGCAGAACTGCAGAGTATTCCTATCAGATTAGTAGCAATTGGTAATGCACAGTTCACTTATCACTCACACACACACACACTCGCACACATACACACACTCACACACATAAAAGTTTTTAATTATAGTGAAATAAAAAATCAAAATACAACAAGTTTACAGACACATAATATTGAAAGAATTGATCAAAAGCCAATGAATAAATGAAATGAAAATAATAATTATTATTACATTATACTCTATAAATAATTACAGTAGGAATAAGGATTGAAATAATTAATATTTTCATTTAAATTATAATAGTTATCATAAGTTGCATGTTTGAAATCAAATTAAAGACATTAAGATAAACGAATTGTTACGTAAGCACAAAACTGTTGTTCGCTCCGATTACAAGATTCACTACAACACAATTACAATAAGATGATGATTGTGCGTGCGTGTGTGCGTGCGGAGTATAATAGTAAACACACACACACACACATACGAACACACACACACACACGTGCGTATAGAAAATAAAAATCAACTAATAAACAACAGCGGGAAACTTCGAGCTCTTGAACGAACAAACAATTGAATGCACATGTGCGTACGTGTATGTAATTATGTACGTACTGCATAGTAGCTGAATATATACTCGTGATAGTTGCCTATGCATGTCTGTATATTCCTCTTGTGCTTAATTTCCGAATATGTGTTTGTATGTCTGGATGTTTGTTCGTTATAGAAGAGCTCTGCAAACATCCCAAATTGATAAGATACTGAAAATAAAAAGTAATAATATATCGACGGTGGAGCTTTCCTGCTGTGAGATAGCAAATGAAACAATCACTAGATGGAAGAATTTTAAAACCAAATGTAAGTAATTAATGTCTGTAAAATATAAACATGATAACGACGACGACAATGAATAGCATTGAATAGCCGTTAGCAGACAGACAGACAGGCAGACAGACAGACAGGCAGACAGACAGAGGAGACAGACAGACGAATTAATAAATGTAGGTGTGTAGGTATACATCACATTGATGAATATGTAGACTCACTACAGTACAACCATATTTAGTGAATGAATGAATAAATGAGTACAATTTAGAATGCCACGCACATCCACGACAATTTATTGTGCCTTTTGTGATGTAAATATAAATTTGTATATTTGTATACATTATATAATATATATATATATATATATATATATATATATATATATATATATATATATATGAAAATAAGCTTTATGTGAAGGTCTATATAAGATGAATGTCATTTGAATTCAACACTGTTATGTAAGTAAGTAAGTGAATGAATGAATGAATAAATGATTAACTCGACTCATTTATTTAATTACAAATAATTTAAATGAAAAAAGTTAAATGGATGAATGAACGAGTGATCATATAATTAGTGAAGCCAGCGTTATATAAACTGGAGTGCACACAGACGACCGACCGACCAACCAATCATTCTTCAGTTAATCACATTCATTTATTAATTTTGTCCACAGATAGATAGCTAGCATGAGAATAATAATAATAATAACAGCAACAGATAACAGTTATAGAAATATCATAAAATTCTCGGCGAATGGATGAAGTTGAAGAATGACCAAAATGCATAATATCAAGGTTATCTTTTAGAATAGAATGAAGACGAACACACACACACACACACAGATGCACACAAGAAATAATGATCGGCGGATGCAGGCGATCAAATCTGGTTTTGCTATTATTTATGTATATCGTTGTGGCTTTACGAGGACAGGAAATTATTTTAATAACAAACACATGCAATCTATTTATCTATAAATTTATATAGAATAAGAGACAGTATAGAATAAGAGACAGTATAGAATAAGAGAGAAAGAGGAGAAACCAGCAACAATTAGCTACATCATCACCATCACATTCATCATTATGAATATCGTAGAGAGAAAGAGAGAGAGAGAGAGAGAGAGAGAGAGAGAGAGAGAGAGAGAGAGAGAGAGAGAGAGGAAAGAGAGAGAGACAAACGCAAAAACCGCCAAAAACGGCGATCACATGATGATGCGTTAAAACGTTCAAAATTAATCACCCACCTACCGTCAGCTGGTTCAAAAACTGTTATGAACAGGAGAAGATGATGCTGATGATGATCGTAAGATGTTGACGACGAAACGATGATGATGATGGTGGTGGTGATGGTGGAGTGATAATGGAGATTTTGGTGATGACATAACAGCAGTGACTACAACCAATGATGACGACGACGATGATGATGAAGAGGGCGATGATGGTTAGATAGATAGAGACCATATAATTTCGTTGGATGGGGGGAGGTTGTAGGTTTTAAATTTCATTTAAAAATTTCAAATAAGTAAACAAAGCAAAACAAAACGTTAGAATGACATCATCTGGAAAACATGCCTCCACTCAAAAACATTTCTCCGAAAATAAAAAAAAAATGGTTGAATGACACAAATGAAAAAAAAACGAAAAAATAAAACACCTATGAGCCAATAATAATGGAATTGTTTCTACATGATTATCTAGCAGGAGAATAACATAATGAATAAAACACGAAGATCTATTACGTATACATATGTGTGTGTATATATATATATATATATATATATATATATATATATATATATATATATATATATATAAATATTCACATGCTAGCACATACAAGCCACAAAATGCATGCATGCATCATGCACTATACACGCATTCATCTAGTCGTTATCATTGCTCACTTATTCATCCAGTAGAAAATTTTACAAAAGAATTAGTTAAGTATGTCATTAGCAATAGTAATAATAATAACGTGAATAAGTGCATATGATATAAACTGTATATGTACGTACATATAAGTAGAGTAGGTATGTATGTATGAATGTATAATGATGTTAATTATATACCTACACATACATGCACCTATTTCAAATACAAATCTTTCATGGTGATTGTAACAGTGAAATAGCATCGATGATAATGTGACATGACAACTTCTTCACAAAAAATAACATGAATAAGATCTGAACACACGTCGTACAGTAACACATGAGTCTGTCTGAACACCAGTACCACCACCACCACCACCATCACCATCACCACCATCCATCCATCCATCCAATGAAAAGATGATGCCTCGTATTCAAATGTTCATTCATCTCAGTCGAACTTTGAAACGTGTAAAATAAACATTTGCAGCTGAGGCATAGACATTTAAAGAGCCACTAGTACAACTACTTCTTAAGACATCAAATAAACATCAGTAATTATCTACCACCACCAACATCATCATCATCATTTGTTTTATAGATAGTTGAAACGTGTGTACGTACATATACATACGGTACGCATGTGCAATATAATGGCGAGTATGTACTGAAGAATTTAGTGAAATAATTAACAAAAATGCAAATGATAATAAATAAACTTATCAATTAGCTTTTACAATGCTCAGATGGAATTGAACTATAGAGGATGTTTTTATATATTTAAAAATAAAATATACTCATATAGAATAAAATAGGCTATCAAAATAAATTAAACTGAATCTTAAAATAATACATATATAGACAGACAAACTGACACACACACACATATATATATAATGTGAATATTTAAAATGAACAAATAAATGTTTGAAATAATAAGTAACTAACGGTAAATTTTCATTATGTGAGAACTGTATTCCATATTTAGAAAATATGGAATACAATGGAAAATAAATTTATTTAAAAGCATCATTTAAAAAATTCAGCATAGATTGTAAATTAATTTTTATAAAATGACACAATGGAACTTCACTTTATTCGATCAATTAACCATTCATTCAATCATCCATACAACCAATCATTCATGTAATCAATGTAAAAATGAAAAAATGTAATCAAAAAACAAAAACATAAAAACGACAAAGATTTCACGATATTTAAACTATAAAATAAAATTATTAAAAATAATTTTGGTAGAGCATAACGTAAGGTAGGGTGAATTACTAAAAGAACATATATCATTCTTGAAGTATTAAAGTAATTGCTAGTATTGAATTCTGATCATTTATAAAATCTTAATTCTATCTCTGTAGATAAAAACATAAATATCTATATAAGCTAGAGTATGGAACTGAACCAAAATCTTCAATCAAAAATAAATTTAAAGTAACGAACAAATAAAATTAAATTAAAAATTACATACAAAAAACTTCTCTGATTAGCTATTGGATAGATGAAAATCTAAAAATAGATCTCCTAGAATACCAATTAATATAATTAGAGTTGAAAAATGGACATGTATTTTTAAATATAGCATGATTTGATTACTAATTTTAGAACAACATTATAATATATAAAGATTACACAGAAAGCCAGCACACAAAACTTGTTATACATAGGTAGATACAACAAAAATCTTACCTACCAACATGTAAGTTGTACACATTTGTTTGTTGTTCATATAGATCCAGGTAAGACCCTCTAAGATTTTATAAAAAAATATATGTTATTCATTCACACACCCACCTCATCACTATATACATATACACATGTCCCAATTGTTTATCGTCACCCACAACAATACAAGAGTGTGCACACGGCAGAGAGTATTTAACTTTTAAACAACGCGTGTCATGTGGTACCCTTCGTGATTCCTGTTGAAGCATCCATCGAGGAAGAACAAGAGGGAAGCGACAAAACAGGCACACACCCCAGCGATGCCAAGGTAGTAGCCCCAGGCAAATGTCAGGGCTTCTGAAAGTTTATCCTCCTTGTACAAAAATCCTCCATACACTGCCAGGGAAGCAGCAATGCACAGTACTGCGGAAGTTTAAAAATAATGTAAAAAAATTGAAATTAAATTTAAATTCTAAGAAATCTATAAAAACAATGCATTGGCAGAAGAAAGAAAGATACGAATGATTTAATTTAATGGGAACCTCCGGCAAGCACAAGACTTCCCATGGCAGAACGAATGGAGAATGATCCTTTACAACAGCAGCAGCAGAGGTGCAATGAAGAGATGAGCACTGAAACAAGGATCAAGACGACACCACCTGCATACAAGCCCTGAGATGCCTTTTTCCAATCTAAAAGAATTTTAAATCAAATATAATTAATTAAACTTTTAACACACTAACACACTACATAATTAATTAATGGTACGTTAACAAGTTAGCATATAAATAGCAGATAGTATTTTAAAAAACATCTCTTAAAACTTGAAAAAAACCTGGAAGGGTCTTTTCCAATGCAAAATCATCCTGCCAGACCCAGCGGCACTGCATATCCTTGTCACACTCTCCCCACAGACCCTCCCATTTTGTGGAGAAGCTCTTTAAACTATTCAGTGGATCGCTAAAAGCCCCTTTAAAGGTGAGATTGTATTCTAACCAGAATGGCGAACAGAATGCAGCCAGGCAAGCCAGGATGCTCAAATTTAGGAGGATGTAACCTATACAACTCAAGCAAGATCCGCCTCCACACATTTTTTAAAATTCAAAATTAACTCACTAAGTTTCAATTAAAATAAAAACTAATTAATTTTAGTGGTCTGGAAATTAGTGGGGTCACAAAAACTTTCTCTTCGATGACGATCGAGAAAAAGTAAAATGGCCGGTATGAGTTGACAGCGAAGAAGAATCAATGTGTACATGTACACCGCACTTTTGAAAAGGTATCAAAAATGATAATCCAGTTTAAAAGGAACTATATACTCTATACTTATGTGAATGGAACTTGGAGGCAAAAAAATAAAAATGAATTGCACGAATTTAAAAACTAATTTGTAAATAATATTGAATCTAAAACTAAAGCCACACCTAAGTCTTCTATGTAACATAGTTATATATATATATACGCATCATTCAAATATGGTATACATATATATGTACCATATATATGTATTAATATATACACATCTTATATTATATCCAGTTAACTCTGTCTTGCGTCTGTCTCAGCATCTGTTCCATTTTAAAATCGGTCAAATCCTTTCTGTCGCTTTGATCTGGACAGTGTCCATTGTATTAAATCATTTTCCATGCAGTAATGTTTTTGAAGATTTGACCAATATAGCATGATTTTTTTTTGGCTTCAGACAGTAATTTTCGCTGTACTCCATCCTTCTTTTTAGAACCAATTCGTTCGTTTTTTTTTCTTTCCATGACACCCATTGCTTCAATTCTTCTTTCATCATCCTTTTTCAGTGTCCAACCGTCCGAACCATAGACTGCTACCGGCTATACTAACGTGAACCTAATTTATTTAATGAAAACTATAAAGGTTCTCATATTTAATATTTAATGAAAGAACCTTTAGGTTCTTTCATTAAATAAATTCAACATCGAAACGCACACATGCAATAAACAATAACAAAGAAGTCGCCTCATGTCGATATTCTTCTCTTTCACAATCGCAACCGCTCGCACTGGTCCACCCCGGCACTAATTTCAAACACTAATCTGATCCATAGGCCAGATTTAATAGTTTACAGTTTAAACAAATTCTCGTCACCAAACTTGGTCAGAATAAAAAATGAAATACCTAATACAGCGGTTGTTGGATTGGAAAGACAACAATTGGAAGATTGACATGCCGGGCAAGGTTGTTGCCGACATGAAAGGCAATCAGTTCTTTGACGGATCGGAGCTATTATCGCCCGTCAGTCAGCAATTCAATGTTCCGTTAGATCAGGTAAGAAAGATGGGGTCCAGGGGTGTGCAAAATAAAATAAGATAAGTCAGTGAAATCAACAGTTGTGTATTGTATTGAATAATTAATAGTAACACATTATTTATTATTATTATGGTGATAGTCATATTAATAATTTATTTATTTTCACACAATCTTTGAAAATTTCAGATAAATTTTTTTGCTGCTCACATGGCTGCCATATTTCTTGGTACAATTTTTCGACTTCTTGTAAGTCCTAAAATATTTGGGGCCACAATTAGGCATTTAGTTGAACTCTCCATTGGCATATACATCATATACTTCTGCTATGGAAAGTCAGTGAAGTTTTAAAATATAAAAATTAATATATTTTCTTCTATGTTAAAAAATTGATTTATTGATCAAAAGGATTTATACTTGCTTAAAATATACAGACAGATAGTCCACATTTTAATTCCAAGTTTTGCTTCATACATCTTCATGAAAATTCTACCTTTTGGAATCATGGAAAAAGTTAGGCATTATACTCTCTGTTTTTATTCTTTCTTTTTACCTTCTCTCCCACCTCTCTCTCTTTCTTCTTTCTCTCTCTCCTCTCTGTCATCAGCATTTTACAATACATTTTTCAGGTAGTCCTACTGTTTAACATGGGCTATTTAGGATATTGCCACATCACAAGAATGATATACGACTATGGTGGTTATACGTTAGATGTCACCGGGTTATTATTATTATCATTATTGTAATTATTATTATTGTAATTATTATTATTGTAAATAAAAATATGACAGGCCCTTAATGATAGTGGTGCAGAAAGTGACCAGCCTAGCTTACAATATTTATGATGGAAATGTGTACAATGTTAGGATTACTGAAAATATGACTCGAGTTTCTTTAAAGTATGTGTGTGCGTGTGTGTATGTAGGAATTAATAAAATGAATATGAAAATGAATATGAAGCTTAAAAGCCTTAGATTATACTAAAATGAAAACACATTGAAGTAACTACCCAACACTAACCAATCACTTATTCTACCAACCAACCAATGACAAAACGTCCCCTGACTGTAAATAAAAATCAGGAATGTTCCGAGGTTGCATGAATACTACAGTTACATCTTCTGCTTTCATTCCATTATGTGTGGGCCGTTTTGCTTCTTCAAAGAGTATTCTGATTTCATAGATGGCAGTCAATTTTTAAAAGTTAATTTATATTTTTATATAACTTATTATTTACCTAAACTAATTGTTATTATGATTAAATGTAAAATAATGAAGTACAATTGAAAATTTTTTTTCTAACTCAACAGTCCAAACATCCTGAACTAATTCCGTCACCGGGGGTTAGAATATATGTCAATCAATCAATCAATCAATTAACTAATCAGTCAACCAATCAATCAATTAACTAATCAGTCAACCAATCAGCTAATCAGTCAACCAATCACATTTCAGTTGACAGTTGTAAAGAAATTATTGGTTGCTGCAATATTTGGTTGCATCACTATCTTTGTTATGCCTCACTTCCCTTGCACCATTCTGATGAGTGAGTCGTGATGGTGATGTTGGTGGTGATAGTGACGATGAAGGTTATGATGATGATCATCATCATCATCACATCGTCATCATTATCATCCTCACCATTTTCTAATTTTAGGCATGGAGTTCTCAGAACAGTCATTTTTATACAAGAATTGTTTGGTTGTCTTTGTTAGCTGCATACATAGATACAAATATTATTTTGCTTGGTCTTTGGGTGAGCTGGTTATTCTTTTTTCTTTAAGAATTAACAACTAAATGAATGAGCGAATAAAGGAGTAAATGAAGGAAGGAATGAACGAATGAAAGAGCAAACAAATTAAGGATTGAATGGATTGAAGAATTAATAAAAAACGTGTATGTGAACTATAAACGAATGAATTAATGAAAGAAAATACGAATGAACGAACGAATGAATGAATAAAAGCACAAACAAATAAACGAATAAAGGTGAAGCAAGCAATATATCAGCTGGTCTGGGGTTCAATGGTTACAATGCTCATGGTGAGGCCCGGTGGGATCTCGTTGATAATGCTGTCATCAGTAAGACTGAGGTTGGTCGGTCGGTTAAAAAACCTACACACATGCACACACACGCACACATGCACACACACATACATTACACACACACACGCACATACAAACATCCATACAGCTGGCAACAGGCATAAAACAGTTCATAGATAATTGGAACAAGACGACGAATTATTGGCTGCGACACGTAGTTTACGAACGGACTCGAAGCGTGTTCGCCGTTTTCATCTTCAGTGCCCTCTGGCATGGTTTCTACCCTGGCTACTATATCACTTTCATCAGCTGCGGTCTCTTTCTTATCGTCTCCAAAAAGGTTGTTGTTTGTATGTGTGTGTGCGTGCGTGTGTGTGCGCGTGTGTTTTTTGTATGTATATATTGAAAATTTGCGACTCCAGGTCAGGAAACTGCTCAGGCATCATTTTCAAATTACAGGTTTGTAAAATCATCATCATCATCATAAGCATCATCATCATCATAAGCATCATCATCATCATAAGCATCATCATCATCATAAGCATCATCATCATCATAAGCATCATCATAAGCATCATCATCATCATAAGCATCATCATCATCATAAGCATCATCATCATCATAAGCATCATCATCATCATAAGCATC
>NW_008703698.1:0-5427 GCF_000326865.2 Helobdella robusta | reverse complement strand
AATATAAATTGTTAACTTGTCCATAGTTTCTAAATTATTCTCTATCTATATGTTGAAGTTGTTACTATTGTTCTTCTTGTTATTGTTAATAATTATATTATTATTATTATTTATGTTTATTATTATTATTATAATTAATTTTATTATTATTTTACTGTTTAAGATAACTCGCTCGTAGTTAATCAGATTCATATCCTGGCAGGCGATTGTTTAGACAGTTACTTGAACTTCGAGCCCCTCAATGAATCTCTCCTACATTTCTATTCCTACTTTCGTTTTTTAATTGTCACCTGATCTACACAACTATTTAAAAAGCTGACGGTTAGGTTATATACCGAAATCTTTTAACATGATAAAATAATTTAATCTGAAGTTCATGAGTCAAGAGTTTCGGTGTACCATTGAACTTTTATTTGTTTTTAATTCTATTCTTACCCGGTTAAAAATGTTCTGTTACCTCTTTGGAAACCGAAAATGCTTCAATAATTTCTTTTATAACTAATAAAACTTTGATAGGACATTGTAGAAGGTAGACGTCAGCATGTTATAGTTTTGAAATAAATTTAAAATGTTGCCGAGTGATTTATAAGTGGCTTGCTATATTTAGCGTTGCGTTGTCCGAAACCGTTTAAAGTTTATGAAAATCTTGAAAAATTTAATGGACAGTATTTTAGATTTTTTTATTTACATGTGGTTTTATCTATTCTCATAAATATTATTAATGCTCACAAAACTTTTGGTACGGATGAAGACATTGCAGTTTTGCTGGAAAGCACAAATGAAAAGAAAGACAGCAACTGAACCTATTTCTAGCTTAGATAAATTGTTCGAGTTGCATCGCAGGAATGTTTGGAGTTTTAGAACTAGAAAACATGCAGAATCATGATTGTTGTTAGACTCAGCTGAAATTTTTTTGTATTGTATGTCTTTTTCTTACCGATTTTACACTGTTAGATCGAGCTGCTGTTAAAAATATATTGCAACCACCAAATGTTTCCTCTAGAAACAAACCACAGAGCATCATGCAAAAAAGTGATGGACGAAGTCAAATCGGCAGAGCCATGGTTCGGTATCGAGCAAGAGTACACGCTGTTCGGCACAGACCGCAGACCACTCGGTTGGCCTACGGATGGTGTTCTGCCCCCACAAGGTTCCAAACAACATTCAATCGCACGCACACACACACACACACACACACACACACACACGAACACACGCACACATTATCCCAGGACCATACTACTGCGGAGTGGGACCGAACAAAGTGTTCGGACGTGACATCCTGGAATCGCACTACAGAGCCTGCCTGTACGCAGGGCTGAAGATTGGCGGCACGAATGTGGAGGTCATGCCTTCTCAATTTGAGTTCCAGGTAGTTTTCTCTTTTGATACTTGAAAACATTTTAAATTCTAGTTTGCTCTGTTACAAGGTCTAAAAAGGTTAAAAAAGGTTAAAGGTTACTCTCTCTTTTGCGTTAGCTTCAGAGGTTTCAACGACAAACACACACAGCGTATATGAATACGCGTGCAAACCACGCATCATACACATTGCATATGATAGGCGGGGATCTCTTTGTACTCGAACCCAGTCATTGCAATAGCAAAACCAGGCGCCTTTAACCATTGAGCCATCAAGTACACACGTTCAACACCTAACCCAAAATAACATCTGCCTGCTCACAGATCGGACCATGCACCGGCGTGGATGCGGGCGACCAGCTGTGGATAGCAAGGTTTCTACTGTACAGGATCGCCGAGGACTACGGAGTGAACGTTTCTCTCGATCCCAAACCGCTGCCCGATTGGAACGGAGCAGGTGCTCACATCAACTTCAGCACCATACACATGAGGCAGGATGGTGGCATCAAGTGAGTGTCGCTGGTTCCTTTACATTCAGCTGTCTCAGTACTTTTAAAGTTAATCAGTTTTTATTAGTTCATTTGCCTAACTATATGTTTATTTAAGTTTTTGTTGAATATTTTTTTTTTCATTTTTTCACGACAGATACATTATGGAAGCTGTGGAAAAATTGAGCAAAACCCACGAAGAGCACATGAAGTGGTATGATCCACGTGGGGGGGAGGACAACAAGAGGAGGTTTCCTACAAGTTATACAACACATACACATACACATACAAAAATTTACGAACGCATGCACACAAACACGTACACAAATATTTACTTGTTTTTTAATTAGTATTTACGTGACTTAGGTATGGTAATAAGTGAAAATAAATTAGCTTAAAAAACAATTTATCTCAACTTTTTTCAATGTTAAAATTATTTCTTTAATTGCATATGTTTTCATAACAAGCGCACTTGAAAATAGCCCACCAAAATGAAATAAACATAACTCACAACCCAACACTAGGTTGACTGGTTTACATGAGACGAGCGACATATCGACATTCTCGTATGGTGTGGCCGATAGAGGAGCTAGTATAAGGATCAACAGACAGGTCAGTGCGTGTTTTTGTGTGTCTTTGTATGCTTTCTTGTATGAGTTTGTTTGTGTGTTTGTTTCCATGTTCATTTGTATATTTGTTCGTGAGTGTCTTTGTATATTTCCCTCGTGATTTTGTTGCTTTTGTATTTGTGTTACATTACGTACACACAAATGTGTGCGTGCGGTGAGTGTGTGTGTGTATGTTGGTGTGTGTTGATTGGTGTGTGTTGATTGGTATGTTGCATGATGCGGTCTTTTTCCCACCACATTGTAGCAAGTCTTCATATTCACGTACCCACCTGAAATCCCACTCAGGTATACGATGAAAAGAAAGGTTTCCTAGAAGATCGCCGGCCAGCAGCCAACGCAGACCCGTATATGGTCTCAGAAATCCTCTGCCGCACCATCGTCCTCAACTCATAAGGTCATCAGAATTTTAGTTCTGCAACTGAGAGTGGCCGTACTAAATTGTGTAGTTAACTTTGCGTGTGCTCCGTTCGTGTAATGTTACTCAAGTTGATAACATTTGTGTTCTTCATTGCGTGGATTTGTTACTTTAGATGTGACGTCATTGTGACTTCACTCGAGACCTGATTATGACGTCAGTTGTGGTTGTAAATTGTATATTGTTTTGACGCATGCTCTAGTTGAATGTTCATTTACTAATTTTGGTGTTTTTTTTCTGAAAATTTGACTCTCCAAATATTTCAAAGCAATGATATTTTGGCGTCTATCAAAATTTAATTATCATTCAACAATTTCGGTTAATTAATTAATTAATTAATTATAATAATGTATTATTTTACTAAATTCTTTATTAACTCATCTAACAGTAGTGGGTTTTTATAACAGAATGCATCATGAGTCCAACTGTTTACAAAATATTTTAGTCCTTCTCTTGAACCCATTCATTCAGCAATTCGTTCATTCGTTCAAGTATTCATTGAAACTCACATTCACCCATTCACTTGCTTGTTCATTTGCTTATTCGTTCATTCGTTTTGTCATTTTTTCAATCAAACTCATTCATCTGCTTAAACATCTGTTCATTCACTCGTTGTTTCGATCATTCATTCATTCACTTGCACTTTTTGTAAAATTCATTCATTCTATCATTCATTGAACTATCAATCCATTCAGTCATTCTATCATTCATTCATCCATTTATTCATTCATTCATTCATTCATCCATTCATTCATCCATTCATTCATTCAGTAAACACCACACTTTCGGGCGTAGCATTATGAGAAAAATCAATATTGCGTGCACAAGTTGGCATACGGGATGGGAGGCACTCAACGTTCGCTGTTTGATAACAACACACCGTACGTACGTACGAACATGATTGCATTGCATGCACCTACCATCTTACGAGCGTGTGTATGCGAGTGTAGGACAAACATGCTTCAATTGAATGTAACATGAGTTGTGGTTTAGTTGTGGGTTTCAGTCCCAACTACAATATATACACACATGTTTGCAAAATTGTTTACACGTTATCAGAAATTCGTACAAGCAAACGCACAACCATACAATTAAACACCACACACACACACACGCACACACACACACACATTGTATCATTATATAGATACGTTATCTACATATTTTAGCAGCTAACGTTTCATTTGAGGTTATGCTGCATGACAACAAAATGTGATATCCCAACTTGAAATTTCCATTTATTGAATCGTTTGTCAATTTATCACTCGAATTATTTTAATAGAAAATATCACTTAATTACTAATATCAAAGATACATCTATTATTGGATTATCTAAGATACATCTACCAAATGCTCTTCATCTAATTTTCGTGGAGGCACGTCTCGTTCGATCATCCATTATTATACTCTGGCCGAGCACACACAGACGTGTACACGCACGTACACACACACGCATTCACACACACACAAAATGAAGCACACACTAGCGTGGTTTGAATGCATTAGTGAATTCAATGTAAAATGTTTCTAAAGAAATTCATTTCCTTTGTCATCATTCACGTCACATTCACCAGCATTGTGGTAATGTTATTTATTGACCCGATCATATCTTATTCACAGTAGACAAACAGCTGTACTCACATCAAAACTCTGCCTAGCTTACCAAACTACACAAAGACACTCAATCCCATTCAAGAATGTTGTTTTGAACATGGTTCTCAACATTTTCATTCTACATAACACATACCCAATGTTTTATTACAATATCAAATGTCAAACAGATTATTTTCATTCATGTACGTTTTACAAGTATATGTAATAATATTGATAATTATTTTTAATAAATTTTAAGACACTCGTCACATGCTGAAACGTTAATAACAAGTGATTTTTTTGCGTCACAAAAATATTAGCTGAACAAACTGAACACTTTGTTTTGGTTTAAAATATCACTTGAAAATAAGTTGATGGGTTGGAGTTTGCTCTTCCGAACGGCAAAAACAACAACAACATAACCAACAACAGATTTTCAAGCGACTGAGACGTGCTTGACTCGACGGGATGGAACTTCAAATGTCATTGCCTTTTGAAAGGTTGGTACAAATTTCAACGCAGTACAAAAATAGAAGGCAGTAATTGAAAGACATGCAGCGACTCTTCCGTCAGCGTTAATATTTTCTATAACTTTAACAGTTAGGCAGTTCGGAAATTTGTCTCCAATTAAAAATTTAAACAATATTTCTAGTTCGATAGAGTGCCTGCCTCAAGTTATTATTGGAGCTGACAGGGTTCAAATACCGTCAGCTCTAAAGTAATTAACTATCACAGGCTTCGTTGGTATTGCGTGTTGCTTGAGGCAGCTTGCAACATGTATAAACGAGGTTGGATGTTGCAACTAGTATAACAAAAATAAACAACCACGTCTTTAAAACAGCTCTGCGTTTGCCATCTACAGAATGTACGACGTCACTTATCCCAGTTTAGTGAAATAATTGAATTTCTGAACAATGGAATTGAGCGGAGATATCACTGACAC
>NW_008703697.1:3825-5183 GCF_000326865.2 Helobdella robusta | reverse complement strand
CCTTATGGCCCATTCTGTGTATGCATGGTGAGTCTTCTAGAGAGAGTAGTTCTCGTATGGCCGATATAACTCTCCACAACACAGTGTGGCACGGGACAAGAAAATCGGTATACGAGATTGGTTCTCTCTAGTTTGTTGGGGGGACGTGTGTTGTTATTTTTAACGATAAAGCTGGATGTTCGGTTGGTGTTGTAATAAATTATGAACTTCAGTCGGTAGCTTTCTTTGGGAACGGAGACATTGGATTTGATGATACGTTTGAGCATTGATTCATCAACTTTGTAGTTGTCATGCATTTGATTGAGATAATATAGAGGTATAATTGTTTTTGTCGAGGTTGGAGTTATAGGATTATTTGTTTTGTTGATATAATGTTTTATGGTATTATCTATTAATTGGTTGGAATAGTTGTTGTTGATGAGAAACTGCTTTATGCGAATCAGTTCTGTATTGAAAATATTGATATCGGAAGAGATTTTGTATGCCCGATGAATGAAGTTATAGATGACGTTGTTTTTATAGCGGTCGGGGCAGTCCGAATGATTATTTAAGACCTGACCAGAATTAGTCGGTTTAACATAAACCCTCGAAGTTAGCTGTTCTTCTTTTTCTTCAATTAAGCAATCGAGAAAGGCCAATAGTTTTTCGGTGCTAAATTCGATGGTGAATACAATAACTTGATGATATGTTATAAGAATCACATCGCAATACCGCCTCGTTGAATGTCTTATAAAGAAGTTAATTAATGCAAAATGGGCAAACAATTTCAATGAAATTTACATATATATATATATACATATATATATACCTCCCTTCCTACAAACTAATTAATTAACCTTTCAACACTGTGGTCCTAGATTTGTCTAGTAATTTTAGTTTTGCGTTCCTCTTTCATGTGGTTTTTTTTAGCGCCAGTTTGTACGTGCATCGTGAGTCTTCTCGATAACTTGGTCGTCGTCATACCAATATATTCGGAATTATGGTGTCCACACGTACCAATATTACATTTGAACAAATATATTAGATGGCTATGATCCATTATCGATTCTGGTTTACTAGTGCAGTTGTTTTTCATCACAAAAGATGACGTTCTTTGGTTGGAGTAGTTTAATACTATCGTTTTTGTTGATTGCTTGGACGTTATTTTTATGATTTTTTCATAATTTTTTCATCCTGTTCGGAAGCGATGTGATTCTTATAACATATCATCAAGTTATTTTTGTTACTATTGTTGTTTGCATTGTTGTTGTTGCTGATTTTTTGTTCTTTGCGTTCTATTATTTTCTGGATCATGGATTTTTTATATCCATTATTAATGAGTAGTTTAGTGATTCTATCTAGTTCTGTTCTCCTGCTTT
>NW_008703697.1:0-3128 GCF_000326865.2 Helobdella robusta | reverse complement strand
GTCGACGAAAGGCGCTTCGGCTGTATATATTCTTAGCAGCGCAACTAATTTATCTTTTGGAATTGGTAGTGGTGAAAGACTGGAATTGTATATTCTATCTATTATTATGCTGATTGTGTCTTCTACTGGGACATTAATAAAGAGTGACTTCACATCCAAAGATGCTATTTTGGTGCTAATAGATGATTTTGTTGTAAACAATAAAATCTATGAATTTCCTACTTGATTTGAAGTTGTAGCTGCTAAGGGTTTAATTATTTTGTTGAGTATTTTTACAAGTAAGTGAAAAATGCTCAACAAAATAATTATATAAAGATTTTTGGAAAAAAAACTTGAAAAATGGCCGAATTTCGATACAGTCTACTTATTTACTTACAAAATACCTAATTGCACTCAGATATATTTTTTAAATTAAACAAAAAGTTAATCTGAAGCTCAGCAAGAAAATGTTACAAAAGAGTATATAATCAGTGCGAAAAACATGGAAAAATAACTTATATAAACAATAAGTAATGAATTTTGAAGATAAAAACACATCCACACTAACATTTAAATAGTTTTCAAATGTATGTCTTCTGTGTTCTAAAACTTTAGGATTCCATTTGAGTACAGTTTTGTTTGGGAAAACAGGAACTTCTAACATACGATCAATCTTTAATAATTCATAATGTGACACTAAAACCAAACTTCATTATTTTATTATTAAATTCTAAAAGACATATTATGATCATCTTAATTTCCAGACACTCATAAATAAAGCTATTCTATTCTTTTGGAGACATTGCTCGATTGGTTTACAATATGATTTTTCTAATATGTATTTCATTTTTCATGTCATAGTTTAGACTTCAATTTTGATTCTTATTATTATTATTATTAAGAAATAAAGCCTGGGCAAAACCCCTTGCCAATAACTAATAAACAAATAACAGAAGAATGAACGGAAATATTAAAGTTTAAACAAAAATTAATGTTCAAATAATTTTAAAATTTTAAGAATTCTATTTATTTAAAATCCAAAAACACAAAATGAAAAAAAACAGATTGTGCGGATTTACGGAGATCACATAAAAATAACAAAACTCGTAAAGACCACCGTTAATACGATAATCAATTTAAAAATAAGAACACACATATATACAAAAGTTGATCAATTCACTAGAAGTATCACTGACTGGTGATTACCCATTACAGGTAAGTCATTAACATATGCATACATACACAACACACACATATATACAAAAGTTGATCAACCCACTAGAAGTATGACTGACTGGTGTTACCCATTACAGTTAAGTTTATTCTTTATGATACTATCAAATACGTGAAATCAGCAGACGAGAACAAATTTATTTCATTATGATGTTAAGAATTTTTCGACATTAAAAAAATTATCAAATCTAGTTTTAAATATTTCCAGAGATGAAGCATCAACAACATCGCTTGGCAATGCATTCCAAGGGGCTACAACACGGTTTGTGAAAAAGAATTTTCTGCAGTCTTTCTTAGCCAATCGAGTACAAAAGCTAAGATGATGACCTCTGAAGTTGATTTCAGCTCGACGGCTTAACTGAGGACAAATTGCTGGGTTTATCAGAGTATGCGATATTTTATAAACAAGGATAAAGTCACCTCTGAGTCTGCGATATTCAAGGAAAGGTAGATTTAGTTTTACTAATCTTGATTCTAGATTCTTGTAAGACTGAGGAATTTTTGTAGCTCTTCTTGGAACTCAATCTAAATCATTGATCAAGCCATTCCTATAAGGATTCCAAACTTGGACAGCAAATAGATGCGAACGAACTAAAGATTTCTAGATTCATATAAATGCGTCGTCAAATAGGCAAGTGAAATGACGTGCTAATATCCCCAACATGCAATTAGATTTTTTAATTTGTATCATGACATGTTCTTTGAATTGCAGGTGACTGTCTTATTGTTATTATTGTCCATGCCAAGATCAGGGATACTATCAACCGAAGACAAGACATTAGGATTATTGTCTGAGTCAGAGATAAAATAGTTCGTCGACAAACATCTTTCTATTGTCAATAGGCAGCATTTACTGACATTGACTTTCAGCACCCAATTTTGGAACCACGATATTACGTTGTTTAATAAACCTTGTAACACAACTCCATCCTGTGGCGAAGATACTGATCCAAAAATCTTAGCATCGTCAGTATACAAAAAAATATTGTTGCAAATTGAATAAATGTCGTTGATATAAATTACAAATAAATGTGGACTAAGTACTCCACCCTGCAGAACTCCGCTGGCAATAGATTTGAATAGCGGAAGAACAATATAACTGTTGACGGAAGATCTCAATCAAAGTCTCTATAATCCCAAAAATGGGTTTCAAAATTTTTCTTAAATAAACTGGTGCATCACCTGTAAGACAATTTCTCACAATCAAAATTACTTTGAATTTGATTCTCTCTGGCATACGAAATAAGTTTAATTCATTTCCAAATTAGCTCGTTATCGATTCATATTTTGAAACCTAGCCCCCAACAAATTTAGCAGCCGCCTTTGAAATAGACTAAGTACAATCCAGGTGAGATAATTTTATTGCAGATATAATTTAGTTGAAATAATACTGCAAACAAAGCTATAAGCAAGCGCTTTTGCTGAACCAAATATCAAATAACGTCTTATGGCTCTGATTCAATGGAGATGATGAAACATCTCTAGCAGAGCGAATTCATTATTTATTCATAGAAAAATCTGTGTCAAGAACGATACAAAGATCTTTAATTGGATCTTTGAAGTGATTTAATTGACTAAGCCTTTTGTGTGTAATAAGCTATAAATATTGAGTTTTGTTATTATTCAACCATTGACAGATTAAACTGCAGACGAAACAGTAAACTTGTGTTGAGAGCTTGGCAATCAAGAACCATATATCCTCAATGCAAACAGATGGGTCATGAGATTTGTTTGATTTTCGTAAGTGATGGAGAAAAAGAGGAGAAGGAAGAGAATTTCAGATGAAAGAACAAAGAAAAAGATCAAGCATAAGAGTTTTCAACGAAAAATTTAAAAAAAAGAGAACCAGAGAGCAAAATCGCAAAACACGTGGTGCGTTTATGTTTAGTTAAAATAAAAAAAAAATATTTTAGAAA
>NW_008703696.1:0-5514 GCF_000326865.2 Helobdella robusta | reverse complement strand
ATTAGTTTTTTGATGCGAGATTGTAGCTGCTGAAGTTGTTGTTGCGTGGCAAAACCAGACCAGGAGGGAGCTGTATATTTGATGCGTGAGATGATGAGTGATTCGGTGATGTCGAATAATTTGATGCCTCTGAGAACATGTGAACGGAGTGTTTTGAGTGCGTGAAATGTTTGAAAGCTTTTTGTGATGATGTAATTGATATCAGGTGCTATATTGAGTGTGGAGGTGAATGTGATGCCTAATATTTTTAGTTGATTTGTGCGAGTGATTGATGGGTGTTTAGGAGGTAATGTTATTTTTTTACGGCTATTGTGAATGATGTGTTCAAATGATTTATTGAAATTAAGTGAAAGGTTGCATCGTTTTGACCATGTGGTTAATGAGTCGAGTTCCGATTGGATGGTGTTTGAGTTAGATGATGGGATGATAAGGTAGGTGTCGTCAGCGTATTTGATGATTTGATTAGAGCTATGAAAAGTTTTGAGAGTAGAAGCGTTGATGATAAAGGTAGATGGGTATACTCGATTTGTTAAAATTTGTAATCTTTCAAGAAGCACTCGAGCAAAAGTTTTTCCAACAGCACTTAGCAAGGAGATGCTTCTGTAATTGTTACGATCTCCTTTGTTTTTGTAGATTGTAACTATATTTGAATCTTTCAAATCTTGTGAGATAGCACACAAGCAGAGCAACATGTGAAGTAGTTTCAGTAAAGGCATGTTTGCCAGTTTTAATAATTTCTAAAGGAATTTCTCCACCAATTGCCTTTCCGTTTGAAAGTTTATCAGTGGCTATACTAAGTTCCGTTTTTGAAAGTATTTTGTGCAGTTCAGTCATAGTTGGCAAACCTTCAACTTTTGAAAACACAGCTGCAGTAACATCACTCTTTGTTCTACAGAGTTCTACATAGTGTTCAGCCCATCTTTCCATCTGAAATGTATGGTTTAAAATTATAGTACCAACTTTTATCTTGAGTGGAACACATCTGCTAGCAATTGATCCAAAAGCTATTTTTATACCTTCATACAGTCCCTTAGGCATTAACAGAATCGGCACAAGTTTGAATATTTTTACAGAAATCTTGCCAATATCTAGTTTTTGTGTTTTATTCATTGCATCTCTGAAAGCCTGTAAGTTTCTTTGTGTGGGTTCTCTTTTGTAAGCTACTCCCGCGACCCGGGTTCAAATCTTGCAGTTTCTGCAAGTTCATCCGGGTAGCCGACCCCGGCCAACCCAGCCGTCCATCCTTCCAAGGTCGGTAAATGGGTAAACGACGTAAGTCGTCGCATTTTGGCCGGCGAAATGGCTCAGTAGTTCAAATGCGCACTGAGTCAAACATTTTAATGGCTATCATATCTTCACCGTATATGATGCGGTGCTTACGACTGCACCTAAATACATGTGTACGTCGTGTGAAAAGGATAAACAGTTTTTGTGGCGATTATGGCTGCTTCAAATCAATGGATAAACATATGAAGAACATAATAAAGATATATAGATAATATATATAATTTAATAGGCTCTGCGTACGTCAGAGCTGCAATAATAGACTAAAATAATATATTGCTAATTTCTACTTTTTTTGTTAAGATTACATCCAATTTATGTCATTGTCCTGATCTAACATGTTTCCACGATACGCAGTGTTGTGGTTTAGTTTTAAAATTGTATTAGTGATGCGTAGCTTGTGGTATGAACAAAATCCAAACCCAAACCGTTTTCATTCATATTACCAATACCATTTTGCCCAATCCAATCCAGCGGCCAAGCGCTGTGATCTGATCCTACTCAGGCGTTGAAATCACCCAACACCAACAGATATTTTTTTGAGAGATGCAGCCAATTGTTTCTTTTAAGTTTTCATAATACCTATCTTTGCCATCCTGTGATTAGCCTAGTATTGGGGCGTATGTACTAATCAGGATGGTTTTTCCCGTGGCTGTCTTTAAGCCAATGTTTAGAATACGCTCCGTGCTTCCAACGGTGGCAGTTGTCATAGCAAGTATTTTTATTTTTAACCGCAAAACCAACTCCATGTATTCGACTCACATTTTTAAGTTTACCTTTTCAGAAGAATGTGTAATTTGTTTCACGAAGCACACCATCATTTGCCAATCTTGTTTCCTGTAAAGCAGCAATATCAATACTCAAACTTTGCAGCTCATGATTTTTTACTGTATTTTTTTTGAGTCATCAATCAGTAGGAAATCATCCGCAACCCAGGGTACATTTTTCTAACATTCCATGTAACTTATCGCATAACAGAATCCGTTTTTTATATAATTTTTCATCTGTATGGTGCAAATGTTCAGCCTGCTTGTTGATCTAATCTAAGCTCTAAGCATCCATTAGAGCAGACAGGCTGTGGCGGATCTACACTTTTTTGTTGGGGCTGCTCAGTTTAAGCGGGCAGTAGCTGATCAGTAAGGCACAAAGTCCTATCCCACCGTCAGAGGCAACTCATGGGGTCCGTACCTTACGCCAATGAGGCTGGACTTATAATACGTAACCGCTGCTTCTCTTGTTGTTTCAACCGCAAAATCGCAGCTCCAGAGTTTCCTCTCCGAGAGCATTCTTAGGCATTTTCTTAGGGACCATGAGTTTCCTCTCTTGACCTTGTTGATGTAATCTAAAGACATACTAAGCATTACATCTGGCACCGACTTGGTTGAAGAAGCTGCCGATGGAAAAACAACATTTAGTAATCTCAACGCCTAAAAGACTTTACTCCTAATTTATTAAAGCCACAAGGTAATGAATTTAGGAAATAAAAAGCACGCTACATATACGCATTACAATCTACGTCGTTCCTATCTACAGAGGTTTTCATCTTAGCATTCTAATTTTGGCCAGCACAGTGGAAGGTGCAGACTGTGTCCGACATGCATCCAAATAATCTAAACTGATGATTAAACACAGTCTCAGTCTTTCGTTTGGCCCGCCGGCATACCCGTCATCTACATCCTTTCCTGCGCCATTGCCCATCCCGCCTGACGTGAACGCACTGGCTGCTATCTAATCTAAGTTTCAAACTAGGCTAAAGTTATAGTAAATGGAGAGGTACAAGTTCTGTCCAAATTTTAAGACCAACTATCTTAATGCTTGCCTGGAGTTTTTGAAACGGGTTTTATAAACATAAAAGAGAGAGAGCTGTCTAGTGGTTGTAAATTGGATGTAAGTGCTTAATGTTTAAAAGTTGATAAAGTGGGGTGGGAGAATATTGTTGATTGATTAAAAAACAAATAAAGCAAAACAATAAAGGTAGATAAATTTAAGAAAGAAATGTTTAGTATGGAAATATGGTTTGAGGTTAAAAATTAAACATATTGATCATTTTTCGAAGAGTATTATATTATTCAGATGGCTTTTTGGGCTATTTTCTTATAGTGTGATGCAGTAGGTTAGGTGATGATAAATAAATGTATAAAAGCGTTTGTAGGACAGAAAGAGAAAGTTTATATTTAATTTTGTAGAAGATGCCAATGAGTTTGTTGATTTTTGTCTTAGATTGTTTTTAGGTGTAAATTCCATGAAAAATGTTCTGTGATGATTCCAAAATATTTGGTTTACAGGGTTAGGTTTATGGAAACGTCGTTAATTAACAAATTTATGTTAGAGGTTTGGTTGATGAGTATTTTGGACCCTTTAAAATAATTTATGATTAGTTTGTTGTTGGATAACCAAATAGAGTATTTTTGAAGTTTCAGAATAAGTATGATAGGTATGGGTATGAGTATGAGTAGATTGTTTGGTGTGAAAAGAAGGTTGTTATCGTCAGCGAAAAGTTTACATTTGGATGGCAAAACGTTGCAGCTATCCGTTATGTAGATAGAAAATAGAAAGGCTGAGAATGGATCCTTGTGGTACGCTGTGATGAATAGGAGCATGCTTTGAATGGATGTTGTCTATGGAAACATATTTTGTCCGTGATGAAAGATAGCATTTCGTCCAATTGTGAGCAGCTCTTCCTACTCCATAATGATGTAGTTTGACTAGGAGCATTTTGTGACATCGAAGGCTTTGAGAAGTCGAAGAAAATGCCAATGAAGTCGAGAATGGCAAGCTCAGTAGAATGGGTAGGGTTAGGGTTGTTGGTTATTGGTTGTTGCAGATAGTTTTATTGGAGTCTGAAAAATTAAAAAATCTTATATGAAAAAGTTTCTCTAGAATTCTAAATTTTTTTACAGAGGTGTCAGAATAGATATATAGAGATGGGTGTGTATATGGGTATATATATATATGTATATATATATACATATATATATATATATATATATATATATATATATATATATATATATATATATGCCCATGGAAAACGTTGCAGTTATCATGGCAACTATATATATATATATATATATATATATATATATATATATATAGTCGGAGAAATTAAAAAATCTTATAAGAAAAAGTTTCTCAAAAATTTGTTACAGTGGGGACAGAATAGAGATATAGAGATCAAATCAAATCAAATTTTATTCAATCAATCCAAATTAATAATAATTAGGTAATGATTAGGAGACCAAAGCTAAAAGAAAACAAAATTCTTCTGTCGCAGGCCACCGTTCACAAATTGTTCATTCTAACACGATTTTTTAAGTAAATTTATAATTCATGACAAAATTAACATAATGCACAATTTACATGATTCTAATTAAATAAAAATTGTACTTTTTTCAACAAATATTTCTTTATTTTGTTTTTAAACAAATGCAAAGAATTTGTAGTCTTTATATCAACAGGAAGTTTCACCAAGCAGTGTTATTTTTGCAGGTGGTGTATAGAGCAGAGGAGAATGTCGAGTGAATTTTAACTGCACAGCATTTCCAAATTCGAAGAAGTCATTAAAAGATGTTGGTAATTGATAATGTAGGAACTTGATCACAAAGATAGAAACATGATAACTATACAAATTTTTTATGTTTAGAATATTCAGTTCAGGATAATAACAGCTGACATGACTATATGGGTGTAGATTTAATAGAATTCTGATGAAACGATTTTGACATCTGGTAATTTGCTTCAAGTTAACTTCAGAGCTGTTTCCCCAGATGATGTTGCAGTATATTAGATGTGGATAGATTAATGAATAATACAAATCTATAATTGTTGGTTTATTCAATCTTACTTTAATTTTATTAATTGCACCTATGGTTTTATTAATTTTTTTCGATAACGAGTCCATATGCATATCCCACGAGAGGTTGTCCTTGATTATCACTCCGAGAAATTTTGTGCTGGATGTGCATGGGATGCTATGGTTATTTATTTTTATATCTAAATTAAGTATTGTGTTAGTCAATATTAGTATATGGGTTTATATATATATATCGCTTAAAATTCAAAATAAACTTATTTTTCGAATTCATGCTGCAAATAAGGCCATATTTCGATTCCGAATGAATCATCATCAGTGCTCCTTGCTGTATGCTTTATTGATGTCAATTAGGACTGCTTCTGCAATTTTAAGATGCGTGTAGTTGCTGTTCTACAATACAGCAACACCAAAGTAAT
>NW_008703695.1:2230-5573 GCF_000326865.2 Helobdella robusta | reverse complement strand
CTACTAGATGAATCCAGGTGGCCCATAAAGCAGGTGGACAGCATAGCGGATTGGTCATCAACAAGCAGCAAGCATCAGGTTAGGTATTTTTCATTTGTTAGATAAATATCTGCATCTAGTCGGATGATGTTTACAATATTTTAATATTGCTAGCACTCACGAAACTCACAATCACAAGCAACATTGGTTTACAGATATTTTTTGATGTTTTTGCTGATCAGTTGTTACTGATCAGATTGGCTAGTGTACTGTAACTTAATTTCAAATTTTGTTTTGCAGTTGAGAGTGGCACTGATGTCCATCCGCATCTTCAACTTGAATTCAAATGTTTTCTCGTTGACCAGAAGTCAGGCAAACATATTCCTGTAGGTTATTTTTAATTTATTCATTCTTGATAAACTTCTTGCATGGATTATTTATTAAATGAATTGATAGCATGTGCAGTGCTATTCTCGATTATAAGTATCCAATGTCTAACTTTTAAATGAAAAAGTTTCAAAATTATAATTGTTTTCCAAGTTTTACATTATGTTTTTAATAACCGTCACCCTGGCCCTAATAACTTTATGATCAGTAGAACTAGGAAAGTAATAATTAACCTGGGTGATCTGTTTAATTTGTTTGAATGTCTAACTTAATATTCAAACCTTCTTACCTAGTTTGTTCACTTATGATCAACTTTTATAATTCTGTTAACATATTGTTATAATACTCGCTATCGTAACCGATTTACGATGCGACGGGTTCAAATCCTCGATTGAATAAAATATTCCAAACAGTTATTAAACTTTATTTACAGAAGAAATCAACTATTATTAGTTATTAAACTTTATTTACAGAAGAAATCAACTAATCGTTTATTTCCAGTAAGTTCAAACTAACGCAACAATTAACTTTTAAATCGTTCAAAATCGATCGCTATGACAACGTCAACAAACAAATCAAATATCGCTTTAAATAATTCACCGAATCGCTATTCACAAAATCACGAATTTCACTAATCACGAATATCACTAATCACGAATATCACTAATCACGAATATCACTAATCAAGAATCTCTTGCGACGTGCGCTTAGATACTCTTCGCAATCGTCGTTTCTAGATTCTTCCAGATGGTCCGATTCCAGTATACTCTAGAACGTTCCAGTCACTAGAACATTCTAGAATACGCTAGAATCTAGTGCGTTTGGTAGCACGGTTATAACATTACCCCCTTCTTAGTTCTGTTCGTCCCGAACAGCTTTCGTTCCGGTGTCCGCATGGTACGGAGCCAGTCTATCCAAATGAACGATCTTCATTCTTGCTCTCGGCTTCCGATATTCCTGAATACGGTAGACGACGTCATTCAAGCGGGTGATGACTTGAAAAGGTCCTTCCCACCCTCGCTGGAGCTTTGGAGAACGTCCTTTCTTTCGCTGTGAGTTGTACAGCCAAACTAACTCGTCGACAGCAAAACCGCCACTGCTTCCTTTCAAGTCGTATCTGGTTTTGGCCGCCTCCGTGTTTTTCATAATTTTAAAGCGTTCGTAACGGTGGATATGGTTTAATCGCTGTCGAAGATTATCCACGTATTCTGTTAATGGTTGGTGTGGTTCAGGTGGTACGCCATATTTCACATCAGCTGGAGTTCTTAAGGTAGTCCCAAACAGAACTCTTGATGGCGTTTCTCCAGTAGTTGTGTGGATAGCACTCCGGTATGCCATAAGAAACAATGGTATATGACGATCCCAATCCCGTTGATTTTCGTCGACTACTTTAGCCAGATGTTCAATCAGGGTCTGGTTGAATCGTTCCACCATACCGTCAGACTGTGGGTGAAAATGTGTCGTTCGAGTTTTGTTTATACCCAGCAGCTTGCACATTTCACCAAACAGTTGTGACTCAAAATTTCGACCTTGATCTGAGTGGAGTTCCAATGGGACACCATATCGACTAATCCAATTGAGTACAATTTCCTCAGCGACGGTACATGCTTCTTGGTTGAGTATTGGAAACACCTCAGGCCATTTGCTGAAATAGTCCGCTACAACCAGAATGTAACGGTTTCCATAATCTGATACCGGAAAGGGTCCAGCAATATCTATAGCAATCCGTTCAAAGAGGACACCAACATTGTAGATTTGCATTGCTCCTTTTAGCCTTCTTTTGGGTCCTTTGACTGAAGCGCATGTGTTACATTTTCGACACCAGCTCTCTACATCTTTTCTAACGTGAAGCCAATAGAATCCTTCTCGTATTTTGTCAAGGGTCTTGTTCACTCCTAAATGTCCACCAGAAGGGCCGCCATGCATTTCATGAAGGATTTCGGTCGTTCTACTTCTTGGTATTACAACTTGCATGCGGTGTTTTGATCCATCAGGTGATTCCCATTTTCGTTTCAGCAAATCCCCTTCCAAATACAAAGAGTCACACTGAGCCCAATAACCCTTTAACACGGCACTATATTCTGAGATGCTTTGCCAGTCCGGTCGCTTGCCCTCCTTCTTCCATGTAATCAGATGTTGTAGGTCCTCATCCGCAAACTGTGCATCAGCAAGATCCGTCGGTGTCCAACCGTCATCCGCTGATATTGTTGTTGCTCTTATGTCTTCCGATTGTATCTTCTCCTCGTGACGACAGCAATATTTGCATCCTGGTAAACATGGTCGACGTGAGAGAGCATCAGCATTACTATGAGTTGTTCCTTTGCGGTGCACGATCTCGAAGTCGTACATTTGTAAACGTTCCAACCATTGGGCCATCTGTCCTTCAAGATCCTTGAAGTTGAGGAGCCATCTTAACGCTGCATGATCAGTTCGGAGAAAAAATTTATGTCCATAAAGGTACTTGTGGAAGTGTTTTGTTGCATTGACTATTGCTAGTAACTCCTTCCTGGTCACACAATAGTTTCGTTCGGGTTTTGTGAATCCTCTGCTATAATACGCTAGCACCTTTTCTTCTCCGTCTATATGCTGTGACAAAACGGCTCCGATTCCGTTGTTACTTGCATCAGTATCTAACACGAACGTCTTGCCACGAACTGGATATGCCAGCAAAGGAGCATCACATAGTTCAACTTTTAACTTTTCAAATGCTGAGTCGCATAGGATATTCCAGTTGAAAACTCGGTCCTTCTCGGTAAGTTGGTAGAGAGGTCAGGCAACTTTTGCAAAATTCTTTACAAAACGTCGATAGTACGTTGCAAATCCCAAAAAACTGCGCAATTCATTTTTATCCTTTGGAGTTGGCCAGTCTTTCACAATTTCTATCTTGCTGGGATCGGTTCGAACTCCATCTGAAGATACCACATGTCCCAAATAGTTAACTTCTTTAGAAAATAACCTGCACTTTTTAACGTTCAGC
>NW_008703695.1:0-1855 GCF_000326865.2 Helobdella robusta | reverse complement strand
CGAAATCCAGGGACTTGATGACGGTTCGATGACGCCTTGATTCTGCATTGTCGTTATCATTTCGTTTACTTCTGTTTGTTTTGCTAGAGGAAGACGTCGTGGTACTTGTCGGATCGGTTTCGAATTCTGAGTATCAATTCGGTGAGTTACCAGAGCTGTTTTACCTTGGTCATTGTCACCGGTTGAAAACACGTTTGCGAAATCAGCAATCAACGCCTCGGCTTTTAGACGGTCTTCTTGATACAAATTAAGTTCATCCAGTAGATTTTTGGTAAGTTCTTTGAGTCTATCTTTGTCTGTTGGTAGAACCTTTTCCTGTTGCTCCACATCTAATGATTTCACCAAATTTATTGATTGGCAATTACCTATTTCCTCCATTTATTTAATTTTAATAGTGTGTTTAGCGGTATTCATTATTCTGACAGGAATAAGACCATTTTTGTTCGCTTCTACCAGGCATTTTCCAATGACCGCGTTCTGTACATTTGTCGTTGAGGTTGGCTCCATCAAATAGAACTGGTGGTCCCTTGGATCGCAATTCAACTTGCCCCATACGATGTTTTCAGATGATTGAGGTAGTTCCATGTCACAATCGACTGTTACTCGAATGCATTTTTCGTCGCTACCCCCCATTATCACTTCTGTATTTCTCCATCTAAGAATGCGTTGTTCTAAGTCAATTTTGAACCCATATTTTGTCAGAAAGTCGACACCTATTATGCATTCATCGATGATATCCGCGACTAAGAATGAACCTTCGAATAACAAGTCGCCTAGCTGAACAGTACGGAGAATCTTTTCATAGACTGGTGCTGTTCCTCCGGTAGCTGTTCGAAGGATGTATTTGTTAAAAGTCTCTTTCTTCAGATTGTGTACCAAATCAGATCTTAAAATCGATTTTGTTGCTCCGGTGTCGACTGTAATTACGCATTCTCGTTGATCAACTTTTCCGTTCAGCCATAAGTCGTTTCGATTTCGATGTGGTCTGGAAACGTTAATTACGGTACTGGGGGCGTCAATTCTACTTGAGTTTTCGTTTATCTGACAAGAGAAGGGATTGCTTGAGTTCCGAATCACGAAGGGCTTTGATAAACGTATCCAGGGCATTTTCGTCTCTATGCTCGGGGTCTGATGTCGGATACGACAGCAATGTCAACCGTTCGATATCTTGTGCCAGCTGCTGAATGGATTCGCCAGATCGTTGCGTTTTGTTTCTAAGTTGAGACCGATAAATCTGTTTCATGTGTTCTTCACCATAACGTAAATCCAACGCGCTAACCAGAACTTCATAGTTGAAGTGATTCTTAGCCGGAATCGTCTGAAGAACCTCTGCTGCTGAACCTCGCAGGGCCAGTATCAGTGCTGTTGCTCGTTCTTTTCCGTTCCAACAGTTACTAGTTGCCGCTGCTTCGAACTGGGTTTTATAAACGTTCCAGGACATCTCTCCGTCAAATGCTGGTACCGTCAAAGTTCTTCCGGATGCGTGATCTAACGGCATGGCCATTTTTTTTGGATTGCTCCAATTCTCGCTTCAATTTGTCTATCTTGTGATCTACCTCAACGGTCTGACGATCAAGTTTCTGTTCGATCATTTCTATTCTTGTTGACTGTTCTTCAATCTGTTCTGCCACTTCCAATTTTACGTGTTTTAGCTGGTCCTTGATCTGTTTTAACTTCTCTGTCTGTCGTTCGGACTGTTCCTTGATCTGTTGTTTTAACTCTTCTGTCTGTCGATCGGACTGTCGTTCGGACTGTTCTTTGATCTGTTTTAACTCCTCTGTCTGTCGTTCGGACTGTTCCTTGATCTGTTGTTTTATTTCAGTTGACATACTAAGCAGAAGTTCCATCATTTTAG
>NW_008703694.1:2181-5608 GCF_000326865.2 Helobdella robusta | reverse complement strand
TATATCACTAAATAACTAGATATATTAAATAACTCTACATAACTATATATAAATCTATACAACCGTAGATAACACTATATAACTATATCTAAGCAATAACTCAACATATCTATATATATATCTCTATAAAGTTATGTAGAGTTATTAATTATAAATAGTTATTGATTATATATAGTTATTGATTATATATCACTATATAACTAGATATACTAAATAACTCTACATAACTATATATAAATCTATATAACCGTATATATCACTATAACACTATCTATAATCAATAACACTATATAACTTTATTTAAATCTTTATAACGTATATAACACTATAAGACTATCTATATTAAATAACTCTACATAACTATATATAAATCTTTAAAACCGTGTATATCACTATATAACTATATATTATCAATTACTCTACATAACTATATATAAAACTAGATAACGGGGAGAATTCAAAATAGTTTGAGACCACACCTTGCTTAACATCCGATTCTAATCTGAGCCAAGCCAAGCTGAGCCAATATGCATAGATTTGAAAGCGCTTTTATGTTAATATTTTGCTCGCTATATTTATATAATTTATAAATTCATTATAAAAATCGCCTCAGTGGCTTTATATTACTTTATATAAATCTATATAATCGAATAAAACGCTTTATGACTATATATATTTTATATCTCCACATAACTATATATATTTATATAACCTTATATAACACTATATAACTATATCTAACCAATAACTCAACATAACTATATATAAATCTATATAACCGTATATATCACTATATAACTATATCTAATCAATAACTCTACATAACTATGTATAAATCTATATAACCGTATATAACACTATATGACTATATATATATTCAATATCTTTACATAACTGAATATAAAACTATATAATCGTACATAACACTATACAACTATATCTAATCAATAACTCAACATAACTATATATAAATCTATAAAACCGAGTATATCACTATATAACTATATATAATAAATAACTCTACATAACTATATATAAATCTATATAGCCGTATATATCACTAAATAACTATTTATAAACAATAACTCTACCTAAATATTTATAAATCATGACAAGCGTATATTACACTATATGAATATAAATAAATGTTTATAACCGTATATATCCCAATAAAATTATATATAATCAATATCTCTACATAACTATATATAAATCTATTTAATTGTATATAACACTGTATAACTATATATAATTAATAATTAAACATAACTATGTATAAATCTATATAACCTTCTAACTACCACTAGATTAAACTGGTTTATCTAGTTGCATAAATGGCTCTAAACTATTATGCGCCAAGCCCACAAGTTTGCGGATTGTCAAAAGCTATATATAAATCTCTATAACCGTATATATTACTATATAACTACATAAAATCAATGGCTCTACATAACTTTGTATAAGTCTATATAACCGTATATATCAATATATAACTATAAATAAACAATAACACTCTATAACTGTATATAAATCTATATAACCGTATATAACACTAATGACTAAATATATATAATAACTCAACATAACTATATATAAATCTATATATCTGTATATATCACTATAAAACTATATATAATCAATAACTCTACATAACTATATATAAATCTATATAGTCGTATATATCACCATATAACAAGACATATTAAATAACTTTACATAACTATATATAAATCTAAATAACCGTATATGCCACTATAACACTATCTATAATCAATAACACTATATAACTTTTTATAAATCTATATAACCGTATATAACACTTTATGACTATATAAATTCAATATAAGTCTATATAAGTCTATATAAACTTATAAAACATTATATAACTATATCTAATCAATAACTCAACATAACTATATATAAATCTATTTAACCGTATATATCACAGAAAACTATATATAATCAATAACTCTACATAACTATACATAAATCTATATAACCGTATATAACACTATAACACTATCTATATTCAATAACACAATATAACTTTATATAAATCTATATAACCGTATATAACACTATATGACTATATATATATTCATTATCTCTACATAAGTATATATTAATCTATATAACCGTATATAACACTATATAACTATATCTAATCAATAACTCAACATAACTATATGTAAATCTATATAACCGTATTTATAACTATATAACTATATATAATCAATAAATCTACATCACTATATACAATTCGAAATAGTTGTATATATCACTATATAACTATATATAATCAATAACTCTAGTTAACTATATATAAATCTAGATAACCGTATATTATACTATATGAATATATATAAATGTTTATAACCGTATATATCCCAATATAATTATATATAATCAATATCTCTACATAACTATATATAAATCTATTTAATCGTATATAACACTGTATAACTATATATAATTAATAACTCAACATAACTATGTATAAATCTATATAACCTTCTAACCTTCTAACTACCAATATATTAAACTGGTTTATCTAATCGCCTAAGTGGCTCTAAACTTTTAAGCGCTATGAGCACAAGTTTGCGGATTGTCACAAGCTATATATAAATCTATATAAATGAATATATCACTATAACACTATCTATAATCAATAAAACTTTATAACTTTATATAAATCTATATAACCGTATATAACACTTTATGACTATATATATTCAATATCTCCACATAACTATATATAAATCTATATAACCTTATATAACACTATATAACTATATCTAATCAAAAACTCCACATAACTATATATAAATCTATATAGCCGTATATATTACTAAATAACTATATACAATCAATGATATTCCAGTACCTGTGTTTCACAAACTTCAAGACATCAGTGATGACGAATCCTCCAGTGATGAAGATCAGGAAACAGAAAAAGAATGGCCAGTTGTTGACGATGAAACTTCACAGCTTTTTTCCCAACAGGAGCTAAATGATCTAGTTCGCGACCTCAGCTTGTCAAAGGCCTCTGCTGAACTGTTGGCATCCAGATTGAAAAAAAAACCTCCTCTCTGGCTGTGCTCGCATCACCCTGTACCGCAACAGGCATCAAGAGTACCTCCAATTTTTCTCGGAGGTGCAGGCCTTGGTGTACTGCACAGATATTGCACAGCTTCTGCACCACCTGGGAGTGCCGCAGTACAAGCCCGAAGACTGGAGACTGTTCATTGACAGCAGCAAGCGGTCACTGAAATGTGTTCTACTGCACAACGGCAACCAGTTTGCCTCTGTGCCCCTTGCTCACTCTACTAAACTGAAGGAGAAGTATGAAGCGGTGAAGTATGTGCTGGAGATGATTCGTTATGATCAGCATAAGTGGGTTATTTGTGTCGACCTGAAGATGGTGAAT
>NW_008703694.1:0-1685 GCF_000326865.2 Helobdella robusta | reverse complement strand
CAACAACAAGGCCAGAAACTATGCTGAACTTGTCAACAATATGGTGACTGCTTTCAAAAAACTCGGATGCAACATGAGCATCAAACTTCATTATCTATTTTCACATATGGATCGTTTTCATGAGAATCTTGGATCAATGAGCGACGAGCAGGGAGAAAGATTCCACCAGGAGATGAAGGAGATGGAGACCAAGTATCAGGGACGTTGGAATGCCGTCATGATGGCTGATTACTGCTGGACTCTAAAGAGAGACATCCCTGATGCTGAGCATTACAGGGTATCCAATAAACGGAAGTTCCAGCCCTAAATTCTTAACAATGACGAACATTAATGACCCTTACTTAAGGTACTGTGTTTCAGAACGCTTTTTTCTCTTTGAAACCAATTCCGAATGAGAAATGTTCATAGAAATAAACCGATTATGGCACAAAAATTTTACTGATTTATTCACAAATAAAATAAAATAAACATTTAACTTAGCAGAAAAACTGAACCTGACCTAGAGAAACGGATATCATTTTCGGAATCAGCGGTGCCAAATTATCATGAATCAGTTGTAAAAATTAGGAAATTTCCTCAAAAAATTTTTTGTTGCTCAGTGTAATCAATAAAACTTTATAACTTTATATAAATCTATATAACCGTATATAACACTTTATGACTATATATATTCAATGTCTCCAAATAACTATATATAAATCTATATAACCATATATAACACTATATAACTATATCTAATCAAAAACTCCACATAACTATATATAAATCTATATAGCCGTATATATTACTAAATAACTATATACAATCAATAACTCTACATAAATATTCATAAATCATGACAAGCTTATATTACACTATAAGAATATATATAAATGTTTATAACCATATATATCAAAATAAAATTATATATAATCAATATCTCTACATAACTATATATAAATCTATTTAATCGTATATAACACTGTATAACTATATATAATTAACAACTCAACATAACTATGTATAAATCAATATAACCTTCTAACTACCAATAGATTAAACTGGTTTATCTAATCCATTTAGTCTAATATATCACTATATAACTAGATATATTAAAAAACTCTACATAACTATATATAAATCTATATAGTCGTATAAATCACCATATAACAAGACATTAAATAATTCTACATAACTATATATATATCTAAATAACCGTATATATCGCTATAACACTATCTATAATCAATAACACTATATAACTTTATATAAATCTATATAACAGTATATAACACTTTATGACTATAAATATTCAATATCTCCACATTACTATATATAAATCTATATAACCGTATATAACACTATATAACTATATCTAATAAATAACTCAACATAACTATATATAAATCTATATAACCGTATTTATCACTAAATAACTATATATAATCAATAACTCTATATCACTATATACAATTCTAAATAGCCGTATATATCACTATATAACTATATATAATCAATAACTCTAGTTAACTATATATAAATCTAGATAACCGTATGTTATAATATATGAATATATATAAATGTTTATAACCGAATATATCCCAATATAATTATATATAATCAATAACTTTACATAACTATATACAAATCTATTTAATCGTATATAGCACTGTATAACTATATATAATTAATAACTCAACATAACT
>NW_008703693.1:137166-140423 GCF_000326865.2 Helobdella robusta | reverse complement strand
TTTAATAATTTGAATTCTATTTTTAAATATGGAAAAATATTTTTTATAAAAATTGTAAGAACCTATCCAATAAACTAGGTAAAATATGGGTGGATAAAATATAGGTTCAAAAATAATATTATATATTATGTAATATCAATACGTATATAAAAAAACTAGAAAAAAAACAAAAACAAAAAAACAAAAATAAGTTTTTCCTCCAAGTCACTGACATTGATATATCATATATCATATATCGGTAGAGTAGCCAACACCATAGATGTAGCTCTGCCTAGGGCCGCCAAATGTCTGGAACCGGGCCTGAGTATGTGTGTTTATAAATGTAAGTATGTATAGTATATGTATGGGTGTGTAAATATGTGTATATATATGTGTATGTATGCATATATTAATTGGTTTTTAACATTATAAATTTTACATATTTTACATATATGCTTATATTAATTGCTTTCAAACAATGTATAAATATTTGTGTCTAACAATTTTTGAGAGCTTTGAGAAACAAAATCCCTTTTTCAAACTTTAGTTTAATTTTTAAAATATTAAAGTTTTAAAATATTGAGAAAAAGTTGTTATATTTTTTTGAAATAAAATTAAGTAAATCAAACGAAATCTTTATAAACATTCTTTACAGTCGGACCGTAAACTATTTCGTCGGCACCATACATTAAAATAGTAATAATAATAAACAATAATAAACAGCTCGTTTGTTGAAATTTATTTCGTTTTCAACATTCAGTAAAGTTTTAGGTTAATTTATTTTATAAGGTTTATATAACCGTATTTAATCGTTAAATGGATATTGCCATTTTTTGGTGCATCAGAAAAATCGAAGATTTATTCGTTAGCGATCCTCATTTTTCTGAAATAAAGATTTCTTCATTCATTTTCCCAGCACCCACGAATCACGATGATGATGGACATATCATTTCATTAGAGTAAGAATCATTCATAAATCAAATTATAATCTAGAAAACGAAAAGAAGTCGGTAAAAATGTTATTGTAAAAATGAAATGTTATTAATATTTAAAAAATATAACTCATAATCAATTTATATTGTTATAAATAAATTATTAATCAACTAATAATTTTTAAATTAAGATGTAGTAATTCCTGTGCATATGTCCTAAACTAGAATCTTTCAACACCCCAAAGCTTACAATACAAAGGAATATTTGCTTTCAAAATAACATACCCAAACCAAAATACACAGAGGAGGTTTTTGAAATTTATTTAGATAGTAAAAGCAAACAATTTTTTTTTTTCAAACTTTAAAATATTTATTAATTATATTTGTTAAAATCAAATTCTTTAACTTAACTATTTCAACTGTAATGGACATTATTAAAAAATAATAGTTTAATTAATATTAAGCTAACATGAAATTCATTATGCTTTTAATTTAAATTGAACAACTGTTGATTTTTAATAGAATTAGTATGTAATGTTAAATGATTTTTAGTTTAACATTACTATTTATAAAATATATAATCCTGAAGGTGCTAGATCATGAGCATGTATATTTTTATATTCTTGCTTGTTGATTATAAAATATCTATCTTGCTATAATTAGTAATTAACTTTTAGTTAGATCAGTCCTACTTTTTTATTTATGGATTTCGGTTTTGTTTGTTGTATAACTGCAAAATGTTTGATTTTCATAATTATAAATTTATCTTTCATCTATCTTATATATATATTTATTTACTATATTTTATAAATTCTACCGAATGTTTGGCGTTAATATGTTTGTAGTTCGTTTTTTCGATTTTTCTCACTAAAGTTTTTGGGTGAATATATATATATAAAGATAAAACTAAGGTTGTAGAATTTGCTTCTGATGTAATCTATTAGAAGCAAAATCAATAAAACAATTGATTTAATAAATTTAAATTGTATAATTTTTGTTGCATTTTATTATTTAATTTACTTTTGATCAGAGGTGGACATGGGTCCATTTTTACTGACCCAACCCAACCCATCACTCAACTCAACCCATCCCAACCCAACCCGCCTGAAAATGCAACTTTTCAACCCAACCCGACCCAACCCACGACCCATCTGCACGAGTCGCAATTTTACCAAACAGGCAAATTTTTACAAATGATATTTAAAAAGCAGAACTCAAAAATACAAGATCATATGTGTAATAAAACACACTGGTGAAGTAATCACACTGCAAGTGTAATAAAATAACATGAAAATTAATTAAAAATTAAATGTTACTAATATTTTCCCACAACAACGTCAGAAACATCAAACTTTCCATATTTGGCACCTAACTCAACACAGCTCTGCATCAAATTGAGAAGCCCTTTATTTTCAACAGATTTGAATGAGTGGTAACCATCAACACAGAAAAAGATCTGCCTATGCTTCAACATCGTTAATTCTTGAGGAGACAGTTGAATTTTTCGTTTCAAGCATTGCTGGATTTTCAACTGTGACTTTGGCAAGACTAAAGCACAATGTTTAATATGTTCTTGCTGATTTTTAGTGCCAAAGTTTTTACCTGATGAATCTTTAAAAAACTGATATACCTTATTGCATTTAATACAAGCACAATAGTAATTCACAGGAATTTCGCTATCATCATTTTCCTTTTTTTGAAAAACCATGTGAAATTTCTGCCAGATTTCTGATTTTAAATTTGTGGGTGCTTTTAATATAAAACTCCCTGTTTTTTCTGGAAAGAATAAATATTTAAATACTTAAGTATGTTCAATCAATCAATTAAATTTATCTAATGAATGTGATTTCTAAACTTCAACAGCACCCAACTAAAATTTGAAAAATAAACCATTTCTAGGTAGAAAAAAGAAAGAAAATGAAACATGAATATCAGGTAAATAAGTAAAATGAGCAATTGAGAAAAAATTCTGATATCTGTAAAGTGTAACTGTAAAGACTGAAGAGATTTGAAATTATGAAAAATAACAATTAAATCTTTAAAAAAGGAATTAAAACATAAAAAATGTAAAAGTGTTAATGTGAAATTTATTAGATTTTTTACTTTCGCAAACTTAGCAAATTTAAATCACACAAACCTCTCAAATGACGCTGAATTTCTTCTGATTCTGCCATACTTGTAAATAAAACTAATTTTCTCGATCGGAAAGAAGTTAACTTTTGCTCAACTCAATAATCACAAAAAGAAAGTGGAAACGATAGACCAAAGATACAATAATATTACAGCGATATAAAATACACCGATTATTAACTAGTTAAAATGTTCGTTTAAGAATAAAAAAAAATA
>NW_008703693.1:135183-136503 GCF_000326865.2 Helobdella robusta | reverse complement strand
TTGAGGGATATGTCAATTGTCCGTTGTCTTTTAGTATGATGAGATGATTTGATGATTCGCTAAATATGTTTCTGCTCGCTGAAATCAAGCATTTTCTGCATATTTGTAGTTTAGATATTGAAATATATATAAAAAAGAACCTTTGAGTTTTGTAAATGTTAACATCATCTAAATTTTTCAAACTTAGTAAGTAGGCTTTCATTTCATAAAGTTTATCTATAGTGGCTGTCAGGTTGCTCTATATAATGTATTGCTTCCATTCTATATCTAGCATCAGTTTGCTTTCTATATATAGAAAAGATCATTGATGTTTTTCACAAAAGCTATTGTTTCACAAACGTCAGAAAAAACATCAAATCCGTTTAAGAGTTCCAGTGATTTAGCCACAGAGCAGTTAAAGATATGAGTTAAGATGCATATTTAACTTTCATCTTATGCTTTTCAAAATTTACATGATTTTTGGTTAATTTATTTTTTAATTTCATTTTGATTTGTTGTTGATAATTAACTAAATTTACGATATGATTCCATTTGATTGGATTATTATTATAAAATATTATATTATAAGAATGAAACATATTCCTTATTAATTTCAGCATGTGGCATGCATCAAATATGATATATATTTTCTGGCCGGTTGTTGGCCGAAACGTTAGTGGCCAACCCATCCATTACCAGTGAAACAACCCTAAAAAATAAATATAATGTATAAAAATTTTAACATAATTTTAAGAAAAACAAATGTTGTTTATCCTAACTCCGGCATTATGTAACTTATCAACGTCTTTCTTTATAAAATCTTTCAACTTGTGAGATGACAATTTTTTGGTATAAAAATAAGCTATTTAATGCCTCCAAGCTTCTTTCAGACCAACAACCTAAAAAATCAACACCTCTGAAGCACCTCTGTCCTCATTCCCATCTCCATAGTTAACATATCCAATAAAGTCATCTTCACAAATAAACAATGCGTTTGATAATTTATGCTTAACATTTAACATCAATAAAATTAAAAAAATTGAAGACAAATGCTTATAGTGAAATGGGAAACAAAAAAATCAAGAAATAAATAAAATACACCAGGAATAAACTAGCATATGCTACCAAAATATGCTATATTTTAAACTCACAAATTTACAAACAAAATATATTTTAAAAACCTACCAATTTTCCTATTATACGTTATTTGAGGCTTTATTGATATCGAATCAAGGATTAAAGAGCATTTGCAATATTTCATTTGCAGTACATATTTCTTTATATAGCAATATTAGTTTACAGAATATCATTATTAACAAAATTTTACTTGTTCAATGTTCT